>NC_092429.1:19127705-19278841 GCF_036169615.1 Heliangelus exortis | reverse complement strand
TCAGAAGACCTCACCTGGAATACTGTGTCCAGCTCTGTAGTCCTCAGCACAGGAATGACACAGACCTGCTAAAGCCAGAGGAGGGCCACAGAAATGATCAGAGGGCTGTAACACCCCTCCTATAAACACAGACTTAGAGAGTTGTGGTTGTTCAGACTGGAGAAGGCTCTGGGGAGATTGCATTCAGCCTTTCCATATAGAAAAGAGGCTTCTTTAAAAGAGACATTTTATCAGGACCTGTAATGTGAGGACAAGGAGCAATGATTTTAAACTAAAAGAAGTTTAAACTAAAAGAAGGCAGATTTCAGCTGGATATAAGGAAGGAATCTGTGTGATGAGGGTAGCAAACACTGGGACAGATTGCCTGGAGAAGTTGTAGAAGTTCCAATCAAAGCCAGTTTGGATGGGGCTTTCAGCAACCTGATTTACTGATTTACCCATGGCAGGGTAATTGGAACTAAATGACTTCAAAGGTCCCTTTTAACACAAACCATTCTACGATTCTGTAATAAGTATCTCAGGTACTGAGATACATTCAGGGGGCATGAACCTCTCTGAGCCTATTAACTGCTGCTGAATTAGGTTATGAACAAGATTTACATACAAACAAGTATTTTAACAACCAAATTTGGACAGCTATAATTCAAAATGCATTTCTTGCTCTCCCCATCCCCTCAAATATGTAATCTTCCAAGTCTATGTAAAATTTTTTTATAAGCCATAACATTATAAACTTTTCTAATCATAATAAAGCTCATATTTCTTATTTGAAAACATTGCTATTGTTTTCTACCTTCTTGACAGGTTTTTGTCTGTTCCCTCCCATAAGCTATCTATGGTTATAGATAGCTTATAGATAGCTGTTCCTCCCCAAACACACAGCACTTTTCAACTAAACCACTGCAAATCACTTAATCATTTTAAAATTTACCTTGGTCTTTCTTTTCTTTTTCAGTTTGTTACTCATTCTTGCTTTTCTCAGAGCTTTTATTCTTCTTCAGAAGTTTTATCAAAAGCAAATGCTGTAGCAGAGTTTTTTCCTTGCTTTTCTAGCAGAAACTGAGCAACGCAGTACGTTACTGCTGGACCTTGCTCCTGCGATGTCATCTACTTCCCTAACCACAACCTTTTTAAAACCATGCAGAAACTTTGTATCACTGGCAAGTGAGTGTACTTACCCACAGCTACACATCCAGTTGTAACTCCTAAAGATCAACCAGTTATTTCTTCTCAACTTTTCTCCAAAATCAGAGGTTTTTACCAAGGATAATGATGGCTACATCAGTGATTCGCTGCCCTCTAACTCAACCAGGAAATTCCACCATTGCCAAGTCTAACAAGGGAATGCAATTACATATTAACTAACATCCAGGTTCAGACAAGGCTATAAATTACTTGGACTGCAGGTAGTTTTCTTACAAGCTGACAGAAAACCTAGCAGAAAGGGAACTTAACACTGCTTCACAGTGTTAAGTGAAGTGTGTTAAGTGTGTGTGTGTTAAGTGTGTGATCTCACAAAGGTTATTTTTGTCTGGTTTTTTCTTTTGTGAGAAAAGAATATCACCAATCTCATCTATGCATCTGACAGGAAAAAGCTGGGCATTGTGAATCTTAAATGTGAAATTTGTGGATAAATACTCTTTAAGCCTACCTCATACCATTTATCCTTTATACCAAACCTAAGAATCCAAAGATAAGATTTCTTTGGCTGAAGAGAATTTGATTTGGTGAATATTAAAGAAATCACATATTCAGTATAGATATTCAGAGTTCAGGAGATGCAGACCCTCACTGAGCCAAAGCTAACACCAGTTGAAGGCTTCATCTTATGAGAAACACTGTGTGCACAGTAGTGCAACAGTTTTATATTGGCATAACACTCATTAAGCCAAACTCTGCCTGCCAGCACAGAAATTTGATACAACCTGCCCTAACTGCCTCTCTCTTTTTCAAACAGTACACACACTGCATTCATTGTATAGATCCCAGTATAGAAAGGACCCAGTAGTTAAATTCAGATTCTGTGAGCAAGGAGGCATTCAGTTCCCCATTTTAGTTCAAATGTCCACCCTTCCTTAAGCACACAGAAGTGCAATGATATGGCCCAAAGCTCTGCCTGAATGCAACTCCTGCAGATGCATCAAGTCAAAGAGAGGGCTTGATTTCAGGTGCTGAAAGACTGAACACTGAACACTGAACACAGCTGAGCTTCAGCTATAGCTTACACTTACCCTACTTATGAATTACTAATCAACTCTGGATGCTTGAGGCAATGCAGCCACCCTCTGTCAAGGTGACCTAGTTTGAGCACAATAACACAAACTAGATACCACAGTGAAAATCTGTGGATACTTAATGCAGAATGTTAGTAATTAAAACTAGAAAAATGAGCAGTGTATTGGAAGTATGAATATAAGATAAAAAGGTTCAAAAATTCAATGGGAAAATCCTGAACCCCTAACCATCTTACGTTTGTTAAGATAGACCCTAAGTCGTACAGACGCTTAGAATCTCTGCTCCTCTCTAGAGACTCCCTCTATTGATGCAACCAAGCTTGTGCAGCCTCCTGAGTTTCAATGAAGGCACCATGCCTGTCCCAGCAGCAGGTATATGGCTATGAAATGAAGTAACTGGGGAAGATAAAGCCCAGGTGGCAAGCAATTCAGGAGTAATAAGAAAGGAGTAACTATGAAGAATGTCTTGCCCTCACTTAACACTGCCAAATCTGAAACTCTGTGTGGCAGACAAATGTGATTTGATTTCCCGAGGCACCTAGTTCAGATGTTCCCTGTTTTTTTCTTGTTACTGCAAACAGCAGCATAACTAGCATAAGGAACTAGGCTGTGTAGGTAGCCAGTATGATTATTAAAGACACAGAGTCACACCTAACACTGCACTGCTCTAAACAAAGTGATATTTACTACTGCCATAGGCTTTGCCAGAACCAGTATTTTTGCTACACGCGCTACTTCCATATGAACCAGAACATCATACATCCCAAACCAATCCAGTGTGGAATTGTGATGCCACAGAAATACTTATAAAACGTAGATTTCTGTTAACTTCAAACGCATCACTACATCCAGCACGGCCAGCATCTTGTCAGCATGGGACCAGCCACACTTGCCTCCAGAAGAAACCCAGCGAGTGAAACCCATCAACCTCAGCAACGACACAGATGCTGATCAGATCCGTACCCCTTCCCAACTTCCCAGACAGCCGCTTCCCCACAGTAACTTCACCTTCACCCCCCCACCTCCCTATTCCCCAGACCGTTCCATTTACCGACATTTATCTCCGTTTCTCCTCAGCCCCACTCTTTCCCTCCTCAGCCTGCTCCCACAGACCTACTTCCCGCCCTATCCATCAACCCCGAACGTCTCCCCCTCCCACACCGAAGGCCTCCCTCAGGCTTCCTCCCTCACCCAGAACCCTTGCACCGCGCCCGCCTCTTCCTTCTCCCGCCGCTCCCAGCCCAGGCCTCTCACCTGCAGCACCGGCGGGCGGCCCAGCTCGCCCCTCACTGCCGGCTCCGCTCGCACCCACCGCTGCTTCCGGGTGCCGCGGTCCCGTCCCGCAAAGGCTCCGACTGCAGCCGTGACTCCGTCCGCTCCGTTCCCAGAGCCGCTGCAAGAATCGCGCCCCGCCCCTCACGGGCCCCGGTGCCGCCGCGACGGGCGGGCCGGGCGGGCCTGGCGGCAGCAGGCGGGGATGGGCAGGGGCTGAGGGTACGGGGCCGGTGCGTGAGGAACAGCGACACGGGGCAGGAAGGGCCCGCAGGGCTGCGGCAGGGGGGCCGGCGTGGGGAAATCCCGGTCCCACGGCAGCGCTACTGTGGGGCAGCCCCGGCCCTGCCCCGCAGCGTGTCCGTGTGCCAAGGGGCTGAAGGCAGGGGAGGGTTTCACTGGAAAAACTCTTTTAATAGGGTTCCTGTGAGGAATGACACGAGTGTTTTGTATGAAATCCACGATAAATTTATTGAAGAGGTGCAAGCCCCGTTTGAGTTAAGATACGGACCGCTCAAAGAGAACCTTAAGGTACATTCCAGAGAAACACATTGTCCACCAAATTTTGAAGATCGTATAACTCCTTTAGGCTTTAGTTACACATCTGGATTCTATCCTTTGCCAACCAAAGTATGTCCAGCGTATCAAACCCGATTGAATCCCAGCCCCACAGAAGCTGGTAGCAGAACTAAACGTGTATTTCCATTCATCAGTTACAGTGAAAGACAAGCATACTACTACTAAATGTAATTTCAATACTAAGCACACATTCTATAAGGCATTAATTAGAAGTATGCTTCAGGAGAATGCACTTTGGTAACAGCAGAGGAGCTGAGCCCCCAGGCAGTGCTGATGTGGGGGCTGGAGGAGGGGCAGGGCCATGAACAGCACTCCTGACAGGGCCGCAGCAGTGGTCACTGAGTGGTCACCGAGTGGTCACCGAGTGGTCACCGAGTGGTCACTGAGCCAGAAGGAGGCAGCTCGAGCAGCCCCAAGAGAGTTTGCTGCAAGATGTGGAACTTCTCCTGACCTGAAAAATGGGCCGTGGTCTTTCTGTACCCACATTTACTCTATCTGCTTGCAGATGTTGGCATCCTTACTGAAATTGAACTTCCAGATGCATTGGGTATCACAGGTCAGACTAAATACTTGGGAAAAGTAGCCAAGATACTATCAGTTTTATGAACTTAATTAGATTTCCATTCCTTTCCAAGGGAAAAATGCGTTGGTTTTCAGCAGGTTTTAGACTATCAGCCTAATCTAGAGTGCAATTGCCTCATATGCTTCTCAGCAGAATTCTGGGTGTTTTCAACCAGTTCAGAGTGCAGCATTTCTCTGCTCCAAGATGTTTGACTTCTCTAATGAATAAATATTAAACTCAATTTTTTTCAGTTCCATAGAATATTTTTTCTTTGCAACCTCCATGTTGAACTTGCACTTGGTTACAATAGACTAAACCAATACTCTGGTATTTTAGCATCTTTTCTTCTGTCTCATAGGGCACTGTTTGTGAGATGTTTACATTAGCTTTATTTCATGCTTTGATGACCAGGTGTAGTGGTCAGTTTGCATCCACAAAAATTTGTTTGACCTCTGCTTTGGCTAACAACCAAATATTTTTAAAGTATTTGTTGCTCTAATCAGATTTCAGGTAGGTGTTCATCACATTCCCCATTGGAAATAAAAACAATTCATATAGGTAGGGTACAATATGCTCTCTTAAAACCATGTCTAAAACATTGACAAAACTAATTATATCTACTAATGACTAAAACCAAAGGTAAACTAGTGAGAGGCACGGCATACTAGCTAGACATGTAACATAACAGCCAAGTAGGGTCTGCCAATTTGAATTAAAGGCATTTTTTTTTACATCAAGTAATTAATCTAGTATTATTGAATATAATCCATGTCTAGGATGCCAAACAACACTTCAGAAGTTCATATAGACCATTTTGATGCAGCAGCAGAGAGAGCAAAGGCACTCAAAACACTGAATAACAGCAGGAGTTGGGGCATGGAGTGTTTCCCAGCAGAGCTCTAGAAAAAAAAAATTGATAAAACAAAATCAAAGTAGCTCTATTTCTCACTGTATGAAAGCATAGAAAGTTTCAGATAAAAATTTTCCTATTAGTCACTTCTAGTGTATAGACACTTCTGATGTTAAAAGATCATGTGCCACATCCACAGTACATGCAAACCAACTGTTTTCAAATGATAGACAGGATCAAAAGTATAATGCATGTACATGGCCCCACTGATCCTCATTTTTATTGATACTATCAATTTATTATGTTGCATGTGTATTCTCAAACATTTTTTCAGGTATAGAAAATCTGGAAAATACCTCACAGTATAAACAATACTTTAAATTTTCTACAATATGCATAGGAAGAAACCAGTAGGAATACAAAAAGAAGTGCTTACCACTTGACTGCCACCCGAGGAAGGTGAATTCTGAAAACAAACAGACAAATCAATCTCAAAGTGTTCCCACCCAATGGTTTTGAATACAGTTTTGCTTCTGACCAACAAAAATTTTAATAGCTTAACCCACAGCATGGTTTTAAGTTGTTAAATTTGCATAGATAAGTGAACAGTTTTAATTACACACTCTCTTCATTACACACCTCATCATAATCTGAAAATTTCAGCTAAAATTGATGAAAGGGAAAATCTATTTTCTATATAATTCATTATCATATTCCATACAGAGTTTTCCATCCCTATAGATGAAACAGATTGTTAATTGACGAGTACTGGAAAAAAAAAAAAAGAGAGGTGCAAAACCAGCTAACCTGCCAGTGAAAAATTCAATCTTGCTTATTAAAGGAAGAAAAAAAAAGAAAGAAAAAAAGTGAAGGGTGAACTAAACAGACCCTATAAAGATTTACACAAAAACCAGGATTTTAAAATTAGAGGGCAGCCAAATGTAGCAAGGCCACTAATTGGAATGTGAAGAAACAGATAAATTCAAATTTAGAATATAATTGATATTGAAATAGGTTTCCCAGACTGAGGCTGTATTTTCCACAGTGGCTTCTTTAAATGTGCTCTAATACAAATGGAACTAATAAGTAATGGTCTTTTCAGACCAAATAATCTCAAGATTACTCTGTCAACTCCCTATGTTCTTTGTTACTAAGAAAAGAAGATGAAAACTCTGATTAAAATATTCTCACCGGTTTCCCAGAATAAGTGCTTCCTGAGGTAGATGAGCCCTTTAAAATAATAATATACAATTATTTTATTTTTTTTTTGTACAAGACTCCCAAGTGAAGTGTGTCCAAAGAGCACACAGTAGTCTTGAAAATGTCCTAGATGTTAGTAGATTTGATAATGATTTTCATTATAACTTATTCCTGCGCTTTTTCTTGTATTTTAATTGAACAGTCTCAATAAGCACAACTGCTTTCTTTTTCCCATGAAGAAGTTAGTTTCAGAACATTTGCACAGCCATGTATCATTGACTGAACTACAAAGTTTGAAACTGAAACTGTTACCCTGATATTTAGTACAGAATTCTTACTAGAATGATCCAATCATGTTCCTATGATTTACAGAGTATGTAAAAATTTGTCTCTGGGAGGAATTAATATTGTCTCATCCTAAGGTTCAAGTTTGAAAAAAAAAAAAAAAAAAATCCATATTTCATTGGTCAGTTTTCTCAGACATTCAGCATTGTAACCATTTTAAAGGTTACCCTGATCATTGTTACCTAATTTAAATACCAATATCCACATTTCTGCATTAGTTATGGGAATACTGAAAGAAGAATATCCTTATTGGTTTCCTTAAATACAGTCTCCCAAGCAAGATGAAACCCCCCAAAAGATCCTGTTTACAACTCTAAGCCTATTTGTACTTCCCTATATTCTTGCTATCTGGAATAAAGAACCACAGGAGAATGAACACTATTTTGGATGAGAGTGCACTCATCCAAAAATCTCAGGGAAAATCTTATAGGAACAACAAGTATTTAGCATCTTTTTGTATTAATTTGAATGATATTAGGCACAGCACTAAGTCAAAGACCTCAAGAGCCATTTTGTAGTTATCATGCATTTACTATATGGAAACAAAAAATAGTTGGGTCAAATTAAATATTAATTAACTTGGAGTCAGTGTACAGTTAGATATGGGAGGGGAGAAAAAGGTGAAAGTTACAGCCCTATTGAAGAAAGCTCTAATAAAACACTGTTCAGAAGTCCCTTAAAAAAAAAAAAAAAAAAAAAAAAAAAAAAAGATCCTGCAATCTCTTACTCTGTTATTAAAAGAACCAGAAGTTCAGTTACAGAGTAAAATGCTGGCTCAAAACTATGGAACTGTGTGAAAATATTGTGTTTGAATTTGTTGAAATTAGCCTAGATAAGTAAATCATATGATAATCTTTGCATATTTGAGTAATTCTCAGAAAAGTATCTAGTCCATAACTAAGTGGATACGGATATTATTTTTTTAACAGCCTTATAAGAAAAAAGTAAGGTAAACTTGAGGGTTTTTTTACTTACTGGTTTACCCTGTTGTCTGCCTCCAGAAGGATATGAGCCCTGTAAGAAGTCAAACATGTATTAGTAGAATGAAAAAATATTCTATTACTACCTTGAAACAATTTGTGCAGCACTTAGGACAAACTTTTGCTGCTTGAAAAAAAAAAAGTAACTGGGGACCCTACAACTTAAGCTATCTACTAAACAAAACAAAACAATTTGTTGCATGAATCAAGAAAGGTGTTATGAAATCCAGTATAAGTGATTATAGTTTTACTATAAACTGTATAAGTGATTTATAGGTTTTATTTGAGCAGTAACTTATTTAAACTAGTTCTCTTATTCAGCTTGCTGAAATGATTTTAATTGGTATTACCTCAACTATGTAAGCTAAGTAATATGGCCAAATGAATGTATCTTTCAGCATCAAGTCACTGACCTGATCTAGGTGGTGTAAGCAAAGAATTAGGAGTGATGGGAAAAGAATATAGAAAAGAGTATACTCACCTGTCCACCATACTGGCTGCTTCCTGATGGAGACGATCCCTGTTTAAAAAAAAAAAAAAAAAAAAAAAAAAAAAAGACACAGAGCATTAAAAAAAAAAAAAAATCCCTGGAAACTTAAGTGCTTAAGCACTAAGGAATCTGGAAAGTATATTAATCTAAAAATTTTGCAGTGACAGACTTCTGACTTAATTCCACTAAGTTCCTTAACAGCTGAAAGTAGTAAAATAGGCAAACAGTCACAAACCACCTGCTAAGGCTATTCCCTGACATAAATAGGTGGATCTGTTCAAGAGGGGGAAAAAAAAAAAAAAATCTACTTTGTGATTCTCTGCTAGATCAAACATATTCAGAGAGCATCATGTGTATTGTCAAAGCACCCTTATTATTCCAAATAAGTAATCTAAGAAAAAATTGTTTTGCAGCTTTAAAAAATGCTGTAAAATCCTCTCCATGCTACAAGAAATGATTTTACAAAAGTGATGCAGAGCTCAAATGCTTGTTATTGGGGTAAAAAGAAATGAAATTATTTTTTAGTATAACAGAGTGAAACACTGTCAACAGAGCAACTTTATTAATGTAATGTGTTGCACTTTTGTCATCCATTATATCTGTTAGCCACTTGGGGTACTGAGATTTCATGACAATGACAACTAAGTCTTCAAAAGCTACACAGGATGCTCCTTAAAAGTATGACACTCAAACTGCATCTGAAGATGAGGAAAGTGGTGTTATTGCAGGTAACACCAGAAATTTCAAAGCATTATCTATTGATGTATTTTTTACCAAATTTCCAAGTATTTAGTCTAAATGAATGGAGAGAAAAAAAGGATAATTTCAATGTAAATGAAAAATAACACAGAAAATAGATTTTGAACTGAAACATAACAGTAAATGAAGTACCACTTCAGAGAAAGCATTCCTAGATAAAAGAACCAGAGTTATGATATATGCAGTTTCTTGAAACTGAAATTTATTTATGCTACTCCAATTCAGTTACTGAGAAATTATCCTTGTTTTCATATATTACTAAGAATAAAATTACTCTAAAAAACTGACTGGCAGTATATACGCTGCATCATATTTTTCATTTAAAAAATAGCAAGTAGGAACATCTTGAAAACAAAGAAAAGTTACATGCCTGGCCACCATATTGACGGCTTCCGGAATATGATGAACCCTTTAAAAAGAATATGAAACTTTAGTAAATAATTTTTTAAAAAGCCTCCTGGCATCAAAAGCATGGATCTAGTCTAAACAGTACTCATGACACTGATTACCTGGAAGAATTTTACACAATTATTAATGCCACTTATCTGCACATATTATTAGTGGTTTATTCAACGAGATGAACCCCGTGAACCATTCTTCAGTATTTTTTTGAGGTAAATTCAAAGTAAAATCTTAGGTCTAGATATAGAAAGATGCACTGAAATGTCAAGAGTGTTTCAATAAAAGCCACATTGAGTCTCTAATTACTGTCCCTATTATCTCTGTGGCTAGATAGAATTTGATATTTAATGGCCTCTGAACAAATATGGCAACTAAACCATGCTTATTTCTGAAGAACTAATCTGTCCAAAACAATAAAGACAAATTTCCTACCTGTCCACCATGGTAGCGGTTTCCTCCAAAAAAGCCCTGTATGAACAAAAATAGCAATGCTTACTCTGTATGAAATTCAATGTCATATAGAGGAAAAACGAGAGTATAATGTCCTACGGCAATAATCAAATCTTCTACACTGTTGCTGATGTAAATTTTCTATTTATTTGGTTAAATAAATAAAGAATTTAGTTTCTATTAGTCCTTATTCTTTCTTTCAGATTATTTGCTTAAAACAGAAGTAAACTCATAATTCATATGTAGTTTTCAGCACTTTGGATTTTCAAAAGGGGCATATATATATATATATTGTGAGTGGTATATTTATCATGTGTGTGGGTTTTTTAACTTTATAAACTTGGAAATCAAAGTAGTCACCTAAACAATTTTGACTATACTGAGACTCACCCTCAGAGGTAAGTAAGTGTAGTTTCATTTAAACAGTAGGGTTGTGGTATTTTTTTTAAAAAAAGTATTTAGAAAGGTATAGTGAATACACTAGTTAGGAAGATAAATGGAAATAGCTTTAACTTTTCTAACGTGTTGGTCTCTTCCACTTGGAAGTGTTTTGGGCCAGGATTTTAGATCTAAGTTTCACTGGTTCAATCATATTGTTAATAATCACCATAAGAGCAGCACAATTGACACATCCAAAACCCAGCAGATATAAGATATTTGGAAAACACATGCTTAGAAAAGCCACAGGTCTCTTGTGCAAACCAAAAGAAATTCAATGCTTTGAGCAGTTTTTAACATCTGGATAGCCCTCCTTTAATACAAATATTGGAGAACATTCCTGATTGTTAAATCCAGGGTGGGAAAAGTGTTATTTTTCTCCCATGTTTTTGTTTGAAAATAAAAATGCATCTGGGTAGCTAGCTCTGTTTACAGCATGTCACTTAATGTTTTTGTCCTTAGCAGGTACAAAATTTCTCATTTTGGCACAATGTGAAAAAACCTTTCATCATACAAATAAATTCACGGACAGAATCATTTCAATAAAGATCATTCCTCAGGAATTTTCCAGTATGTGTATATACTACAAAAAATATACAGATACAAAGGTTACTTACTGGACTTCCACTGGGGCACACACATCCACCCTGTATAAACCAAAACCAAACTTAATTTCCGGTGTTTAGGACTGGAAGAAGCCTCTGAATTAGTAAAACAAACTCATATTCTGTTTCTTCAAGCAAACAGACTATGAAGCCTTGCTCACAGATTCACCAAACTCCAAGTAGTTTCTTTCTCTCTCTGCTGTCCTTTCAGGCTAGTTGAACAATTTGTGACCAAATTTTGTAAATTTAGTCTTCTAATTTCTCATTTAAAACCTTACTCACCAAAAGGATGAATAAATGATTTCCAGTAGAACTACAGAATAAAACTATGGTTGTTTTTGTTTTTTTTTTTTCCTTCCTTGAGAATCTAGAGCACCCAGAACACATGCAATACTCTTCTGTGCTACAGAAGTTACAGCAGGCACTAAAGATTACTTGGCAGTTAAGACATGGCCAAGGGATCACCATTCAGTGTCTTGCTTTCTATATTCAATGTACATGAAATGTGTAAGTAGAAACATGCTTAGCAGCAAAGCAGGTACAGAAGCCCAAATACAACTGCCATTCAGGCAGTCACTACTGGCTACTCTGGCCTGTGGGATGTCAGAAGGACAGGAAAAAGAAATTCATGAGTTGCTGAGGCTTTGGGCAAACAGGACAGTGGTGCAGGAGAACCATTCTTGTGAAGGAAAGACATACAAAGTAAATTGTGGGCTCCTGGCAGGAGCACAACTGAATGGTGTGGAGAAAGGAAAGCATACCTGTCCACCATACTGGCTGCCTCCTGAAGAAAAGCCCTGAAAAAATTAAGTAGCTAAATATGTTACTACATAACATTCTCATTAGTTCTTTGTGATCCTTAATCTTTCAAATTGCTTCTGTCTAAGCATAACAACAAAAATGGGCTTCTTAGAACCACAATCTGTTCAAGAAAGGATTTTTACAAAGTCACACATCGTTTGTTCATATCATGATCTGACATACCAGACAGACCCATGCTTAGGAACCATCACTCAGATTTGCTTAAAGAAATTTTTCTTTCAAATGTTCCTTCTTTTTTGTAAAAAGCAAGGGTAAATTTTCCTTATGAACTGTGTACCATAACTTCAAATACTATGAAAGTAGAAGGTTTACCTGTCCACTATACTGGCTGCTTCCTGGAGAACCTACACCCTAAAGAAATGAGAAAGCATTTCTATTTGTTGCACAGTCTTTAACTTATGGCATGTCACAGAAAACCATGCTTTTAATTGTCTTCCGTGGATTTAAGTATCAGAAGAATGTCAACACTTCCTTTATACCCGCACTGAAATCTATTGGCCCTTACAATGGTTACTATGTAAACAGAACCATGAAGTTTAAGTCAAAGTCAATGGAAAAAAAAGACAGATAGAAAAACAATTCTCACCTGTCCTCCATAGTGGCTGCCACCTGAGAAAAATGGACCCTGAAGCAAAGTTGCCAATTATTTCTCTATCGAAAAGCTTCTTTAAGTGTTTTTTAATTAAGGATTTTTTTTTCTTTTGTGCAATGAAAGATGACAGAAATCTAAACACTTAAACTACTCTTTTATGTGTTCTATGCTAATTAGGGATTAGCGTAATTAGGAATGGTCTGTAACATGGGAATCTTTCATAATGCTTATCCTGAGATATTAGAATTATATACCTACTTTCAGGACACCATGTTTGGACTGAAGATTTCCTTCTCCTCTAATTCCCTTTCTAATAAATCTGACAATAAATGTTTTCAGAGACAAAAGATGAGTCTGCTGGGGATTTCCCTTTGTATTAAAGGCTATAGTGCTAAGCAGCACTAGGAGCCCTATCCATCAACTTTCACTTCACAAGGGCATGGAACACCTTCTCTTATTAACAGCTCCTGACCTTCTCCCCTGTTCCCCTCCCTCAGACATACTGCTTCTCTGATAACAATTCTGATAATGCACTTTGATGAAGGAAGTGAAGTATTCCAGAGGCTGAGGTAGAGGAAGAATGCAATCAGCTTCCAGCCACTCCTTTCTGTTACTGTTAAAGCTTATGGCAGCAGCAGAAGAGAAATGGGTCCAGAATGTGAAGGGAAACTTGGAGAGTACAGAAAGGCCAGAACATTTACCATGGTACTACAGAAGTACTGGCCTTTCACAGTTTTTGCAATGTTTCAGATCATGAATCTTTAGATACCTGATAACCAGATTAACTTAGTGTACTCAAACTATTACTTTTCAGTCAATAAAAAAGTACCAAGTTTTGATGTAGAAGGTGGGTGTCAGGATAAGGACTATGTAGGAAGAAATTCTCACCTGTCCTCCGTACTGGATGCCCCCTGAAGAAGGTGAACCCTAAACAAAAAGAATTAAATAACCTAAATTATCCATGTCATTGTATTCTTTTAAACCACAGTCCATAACAAGGAGAGGTACCTCATTTCTTTCAGTGCAAAACTGAATGGACTGAAACAAACCGTGCAAAAAGGAATGAGACATGTCTGCATTTACCACAATGCATCAAAAAATACATCTCCTAAAAACTCTTCTGTGGTTTACTATCACATACATTTATAACTACTGTATACCTAGCCACAAGTTTAAGTGAAACATAATAATAATAATAATAATCCATCTCCTTCAAACAGTTCTTTTACACAGAGAACTAACTACCAAATCTCTTGGATGAAACAGTGAACACTACAAGGGAAGAATTCTCACCTGTCCACCATGCTGCCTTTCTCCTGAGGAAGGTGAACCCTGAATATCAACAAAAAAGGAAACTGAAACTTCCTTACACCCATTTCATAGAACCATGGAATCATTTCATGAAGCTTTTAGAAAGTTTGGTCATCTTCATGAAGTACTAATTTATTTCAACAAGACAAGACCTTTAGTCCTGTAGATTTCAGGAGCGAATTGAGTCAACTGTGTATTTAACATTCTATTTTTTCTTAGCATTAAATAATAGTCTTCATCTGAACTTGTTTTATTTAACCACTGTAGCAGCATAGTGTGACAGAGAAAGATCTACTGAGAAGATTTTAGGCTAAGATAAATAAAGCTAAGGTAGACAATCAGGCACATAATTAATAAACTACATGTTTTTCATAGGTTAAAACTACACAAGTGGGAACTATCTAATGCTTACTTGTCCACCATAATGGCTGCCTCCATAAGATGAATACCCCTGGAAGAATATTGGACATCAGTTATTTCTGGATATCTTAATAATGGAGTTGAGTGGCAAAGACATCTCTATTTTATTTGACTGTTTGTTTGCAATCTTCCCAGAATAAAATCTATATTTTTGTCTTCCTTGAATTCACAATATTACTACAGAGAATAGATTACTATGAAGTTTCTTGAAATGTTGAACTGGATAATCCTTTACTTTGTAAGAGACAAATAATAAAAAACAAAAACACCACACATAAATATCTAAAAAGTAAGAGCTCACCTGTCCACCATACTGGCTACCTCCAGAAGAATATGAATCCTATGAAGAATACAAAATAAGTGAATTACCACCTGTGGGATACTCTTGAACCAGGACATGACTCAGCACAACAGGAGAAAAAGAAAGTCAAGGAGTGAAAACAGGAGAGCAGGACTTCTTGTATGCTTTAATAACTAGAGTTCAAGCCTTACAAGGTAAATTGGGAAAATATTTGTGTTCCTAAGTAAGGGTGAAAAGCAAAAAACCCTACAGCTTTGCTTGTATGACTTGTTGGGAAGGTTGAAGCAGCATTCTTCCAAGTTCTTTCTTTGTTTGAAAGCTGAATCCTGGGCCAAAATTAGTAGTTAAATATCGTCTGCCTAGCAAGAGTCTGAAACCAAGCACATTTACTGAAATCCCAAGCAACAAGAAGTCTCTCCAAAGCGGGGAGGTTGGACTTGTTTTTCTTCTTAATGCAATAAGGCTTACACCTTTCGAGTAATTCTTTCCCCACCTCTTTTTTTTTTTTCTTTTGTTTGCATAAGCTTCAGTATTCCATTTTCACAAAAAAAAAAAAAAAAAAAAAAAAAAAAAAAAAAAAAGAAAAAAAAGGAAAAGAAAAAAAAAAGGACATAAACTCAGTAATGGATGCCATCTAGTGAGTTTTTGCTATTTAAATATAGTTCCTGAAATAAAACTGAATGTAATTGACTTTCAGAAGTGGCTATCATTTTCAGAAGTGGCAAGCTGACTTTCCTTTGGAGCGATTGTGTACCTGGCTACTGTAGTGGCTGCCTCCAGAAGATGAGCCCTGGAAAAAAAAAAACAAATCTCTAACAGAGCAAGTCTAAACCAAAATTTCCTGAAGGACACGAGTATGTAAATTCCTATTTTAAACTTTTTTTGCTTGGGTTTAAAATCCACTCAAAATGTAGAACTTAGCCCTCCCTTTTTTGGTACATCTAAAATTTAGTGCTTTACTATCCACCAGACAGGCTGCACACTGCAGAATGATATCCCCACAAAATAATTTTAATATTTATTTTTGCAGGTTACTATCTTACAGAGTACTCCAGACCATTTGAGTACTCTGAGCTTCCACAAGATCTGACAAAGTCATAAAGAGATGAAGCTGTTCTGTGCTTTGTTTATACTTTAAGCATCTATCAGAAACATCTCCTTAATAAGGAATCTTAACAGTGTAAAATGCCTTTTCAAATGTCCTGTAAAGAAGATACTGAAGACAATGTCCCCAGGTAGACTGCAACATATATTCAGGGAGAACTAAATTCTATATTCAGTATGCCAAAGACATTCTCCCCTGATGGGGTACTGTGTGCTTCTATGCATTGAAGTACACATCAGGAGTGTGCCTTTGAGACAATGTCCTGGTAGTCCCCACTCACTGTAGGTTTTTTTGTATAATGGAGTGGACTTAATTAACTGGATGCCTTTCAGATTAAACTAAAGTGTGGAACACTCTGTGCGCACACACTTAATGCATTTAGGTAGTAAATGGACTTTTAGCCTAAAAGACCAGACCAGAGCAAATCCTTCTTCAAACATGTATAGTATGGCCATCAGTTCATCAGTGCTGATTTTTTCACACTGTAGAGTGAACCAGTCCTAGCAGCTTGCAGGGACTGTCAGTGTAAGCACAACCACTGTGTTCCCTCAACCTTTATACACAGTCCATGATTCTGAACTGCAGTCCAAAGCAGCCAAGTCAGTCAAAAGCAAAAACCTTGGTCCTAACTGGAAGTTTCAAAGAAAACAAATCCCAGCATCAACAATATGAAGACTGCAGAACACAGGTAGGTAAGAGTAGTCTCCTGACTGCAGATACATACAGCTCTTATTTCTAAAAGGGAGCACAAGACCAATCCTATTTATGTAATATTAATTTTAACATGGTACACTAACGGAGCTGCATCCAAGCCATCTTTATAACATTTGGCAGGCTGGTAATAATGCCACAGATTTCTGTGCTAGTTACAAAAGGACCAAAATGCTTTTTCTCCATTTACTGCAGCACATATAGAGCTGCATACACTTCATGACTTTCCAACCCATGAGCAGAACTAGTCTTGGGAACCCTGTAAACTGGTCTCACCTGCAAGAGTTCTTATCTTTGTGAGAGGGCTAGCATCATTAAATTACTGCAGTATAAATACTAACTTTTCTTGCAGTAGATTATCTAAGAGGAATACAAACACATAAATCCAGGAGATATTTCATCATAATTTCAAGGAAGCCAATGGAACTAACTCCTGAATATGATATATACTTGTGTTTGTGTCCAACAACATTTTTCATTCAACGACTTCTTGAATGAAACATAAATTTCAAATGTAACGAGAAACTCAAAGTGTTGCATGAGTGTCCTGTGTGTATTTCAATTGTAACTAAGGTAAGTTATTTTCTGTGCATTTCAGTTGTAACTAAGTTATTTTCACAAGTGTATGACTTACTAGGTACTGACTATTTTTCAACTTTCTAGCCATTGCATTGACAAAACAAACAGAGGGTATCCTTAAAAGCTGATGAACATTGCTTACATTTGCAGAGGAATCACTTCTGACTAAGGAAGGGGATCCACCCTGGAAGGCGGAAAAAACCGAAATAAAATAATTAGCCTTTGTCTTTGATCATAAATTAAAAGTGTAGTTGTTTCGTCTGGAGAAAAGGAGGTTCAGGGGAGACCTTACTGCTACCTGAAAGGAGATGTAGAAAGATATGTGGCCTCTTGCCAATTAACAAGTAATAGGATGTGAAGAAACAGACTCAAGTTGCACCAGGGGAGGTTTAGATTGGATATTAGCAAAGTTTTTTCACAGAAATAGTTGTCAGGAGTTGGAACAGACTGCCCAGGGCAGTGGTGGAGTCACTGTCTCTATAGGTATTCAACAGATGTGTAGATGTGATGCTTAGGGACATGGTTTAGTGGGGTGCTCACAGTGTGAGGTTTATGGTCAGACTACAATATAAAAGGTCTTTTATAACCTGAATGATTTTGAGTCTGAATTCTTCTCCTTGGCATAAATAACAAAACACCTACTGTGTCAGTAATATGTAAATCAAACGAACAATGAATATAAAATTGAGTACATTAAAAAAGTACACTATAAATAAATAGGGCCACATTAATTTTCCAGTTAAATAATTCAGTAAAAGAAAATGTATAATGAACAAATACCACTTACAGAACTTGCCCCAGAACAATTACATCCGCTCTGTAAAGAATGCAGAAAATGTTTAAGATACTAAAAGCACAGGTCTGAAAGGGACTTCAGTTGTAACTCAAATTACTGCTTTTTCTACCCCAGGTATGCAAGCCAAAGTTATGAATGTAACTGCTTCTGTAACTGCTTGAAATTGTTCTAATTTTTGTTCTCTTCAACCTAATGCAACTGTCCTTGCACTTATTGCTCTGGTGGAGCAGGAAACTTTTGATTTTATCTTCACATTTGTTATCTGCCATATTTACCTTAAAATCTTTAATAAAAGGAAATTTCTAGTAGTACTACAGAAAGCAATTTTTTTTTTCTTGAGAGTCCAGAGCACCTGCAATACATGAAGTACTCTTTTGTGCTACAGAAGTTACAGTTACAATACTAAAGATTACTTCCTGTGAAGGTCTACTGGGTGATTTCTAGTCTGATAAAATGGAGACATGGCCAAGGGATCACCATTCAGTGTCTTGCTTTCTATATTCAATGTACATGAAATGTGTAAGTAGAAACATGCTTAGCAGCAAAGCAGGTACAGAAGCCCAAATACAACTGCCATTCAGGCAGTCACTACTGGCTACTCTGGCCTGTGGGATGTCAGAAGGACAGGAAAAAGAAATTCATGAGTTGCTGAGGCTTTGGGCAAACAGGACAGTGGTGCAGGAGAACCATTCTTGTGAAGGAAAGATATGCAAAGTAAATTGTGGGCTCCTGGCAGGAGCACAACTGAATGGTGTGGAGAAAGGAAAGCATACCTGTCCACCATACTGGCTGCCTCCTGAAGAGCTCGAACCCTGTAAAAGTAACATTTTAATTTAAAAAACTTCATTTGACATGTGTATTTGACTACAATGTAGTGCCTTTTACTCTGTAAATTAAGTTTGAAAAGATCTCTCTGGTCAAGAATTCGATTTTATCTACAGAAAATTAATGAATATAAAACCCTAGAACACCTGTTCTGGAAACACAGGCATTGCCAATTTGGTAGTATTTTCTTGAAATATGTACATGGGAAAAACCCCAACCAACTAAAAATTAACACTGAAGAAAAATTTCTCACCTGCCCACCATACTGATTGCTTCCTGATGAGGATGAGCCCTGGAAAAAACACAACCAACCAAAATATTTAATTCATAATTTAATATATAAAATACTGCCAAATATTTATCACTTTCGGTTGTTTCCTGGTGTTAGAACATCAGTTAATACATTAATCAAATTTTGACCACTTTGCTTACACTTTGACTTTTATGTAGAGATATATAAAGGAAAAAGTTGTTTGAGTACTGAATGAATTTTTCTTACAGATAAAATAATCAATGTAATAAAATACGAGGATTCAAGTTTTGTATAACAAATTCTCTAGGTCAAAAATAGAGAGTTGGTATTTACCTGTCCACTGGAGTAGCCACCACCTTGAGAAGACGATCCCTGCAAAAAATAGACCAAAATTTTTTTTTTAACATGGTTTTTGGAAAACAAGACGATGTTGTTAAGTAGTCATACACATATTTAAAAAACATTAATTATTTTTTTTTAGAAAACAGTTTGCGTTTGGTTTCACAACATGCCAGATGACATGAGAAATTCTAGGAGATAAACAGTTGGGTTTTACTCATCAGGATAGAACAACCATTTTGGAAGGGAACTGCAAATAATGAATAAAATAGATGCTTACATGTCCACCTGACTGGCTGCCTCCTGGGGAATAAAAATCCTGGAAAAATGTATTGAAATGACATGAAAAAACCAAAAAACTTCCTTTCTTTGGTAGTATGGAAAGATCAAGATGGAAACTGAATGCTCCTTCTTTCTTGTCCTCATGCTTTCATTTTGTCTCATGGATTTTTCAAGAATGACAACAGAAAAATTCTCTGCATAAATCAGCACATGCCCCCTAATGCCTGCTGATACTGCATTTTTAATTAAAGATATCCTTTTGGGTACAATTATCAAAGAGTTCTCTTACCTCCAACAAAATAATTTCTTAGTCTGTCTCGTTAGAATAAA
Source organism: Heliangelus exortis (assembly GCF_036169615.1). Classification (NCBI taxonomy): domain Eukaryota; kingdom Metazoa; phylum Chordata; class Aves; order Apodiformes; family Trochilidae; genus Heliangelus; species Heliangelus exortis. The sequence continues at coordinate 19,259,009 of NC_092429.1, read as the reverse complement.
TAAAACGTGTGCCATGTAAAAACAACAGGAAAATGGAAGCCCTCAAAAGTCAGTCATACAGCACAACAAAGCAAGGGATTTCACTTAAAAGAAATGCTGCACAAATCATGCTACTGAAGCCTTTTGCAATCAGGCAATGAATAAAAAAAGCAGAGGAACCTGAATAAGTAAATTGTAGTACTGTGTTTGTAATGCGTTTGAGATTTAAGAGGACACCTCAGAATCAGATGGGATTTCTTTAACACTTTAGTCATATCCTCAATTCCATCTGTGCTTGAGAGCTTTCTATCCCACACTGGAAGCTGCCACATCAGCTTCCACACAAGATGTAGTTTAGCTGAGTAGCAGAGGCCAAGCACTGGGGAAGACACCCTGGCAATATTTAAGGAAAGGAGCCCTTACCCGTTCACTCTGCCGGCTGCCAGATGGTGAGGTGGAACCCTAAAAAACATTGAAATCTAATTATTGGATGGGAAATATTTTTTACCAGGTTTTGCTGAATATCCACAAGAAGGTTTTGATACAGGAACTGCTGGAAACGAATTACACTGTACTTGTGGCCAAAGTGCACAGCTGAATTTATAAAAATTGGTGGAGAATAATTTCCTGCTAACCAGGGGAAACTGACTTATTGGAAATCAAAGTGCAACCAATTACTCAAGACTCTGAGGAAGTGAGACTTCGAACTTGGAAATGCATTATGAGCAGCTTCAACAGAATTAATAGGAAATTTACTTAACTCAGGAGAAAAGATGTGTTTCTGAGCAGAAAAGCAAGCAGTTCTTACCACACTACAGGAAAACAGACCAGCCCATGCAATACACTGAGAACAGAATTTGGATCTTATATGTCTATCATTGGAAAAAACCAAATTAAAGGTGAATTGGAGATGGAAAGAGATGGAACTAGACTGTCCTCGCACCTCTATACTTTAAAAAGTATTAAAGTCTGATTTGTTACACTTGAAGAAATGCTTACATTGGCATCAGTTTCACCTCCTCCCATGGAAGGTGAATCCTGTAAAATAATGGGAAAACATCTATTTTTATATAAAAAAGGACCCTTACATGATCTTATTTGTGGAGAATATCAAACAGAAGAATAAAAATAACCAGCCACTTATGATTTCCAATTTTACCTAAACCAGAGAACATGTAAGAAAAAAAAAATGTAACTTTACCTGTTGCTTAAGAAGGGTAAAAAAACCCATGCATTTTTATAAGGAGAAGTTTTAAACAAAGTTGATTCACAAAAGTAATCATTCTTTGATTATTATAAATGTTAAAATACCACTATCTATGCTTTCTTTCTAGATTCTGCAACTAGAAGTAGCTGCATGATATAGTTTTCTAAGAACAAGCAATCAGCGTTATTTGTGGTTTATTTTAAATAAAATATATGTATTTGTATAATAAATATTTGTATTTGTAAAATAAAGAGTATGGCTTCAGTTGGTTAAAATGTATTGCTCAACAAAGCATAAGATGGTCCCTATTGAATGAGATTCAATGAGATTCACATCAATTAACTGTAGACCTCAGATATAGACTTTCAACAGCTTCTGCTGAAGTAAGGTGTGTCAAGTAAATGCACAAAATATAAACATTTAGAACGTGCTAATGCTATAAAGTAGTTAAAACACTGAATAGTCCCAGTAAGTGGATAGTGTCTACAGTGCATCACCTTTCCTTCCATTATGGAAATGTTTGGAGTAGTAAAGGGGTAAATAAAAGCAAAGAAACAAAAGGTTAAGTGGCAATGGCCTGGTCCTCACTTAAAAACAATTGAAATATAGAACTCAGTGCATGTAAGAACCAACACAGAAATGTTAAGCTTGTGATGTACGAGAAGAATAATTTTTACCTGGCCATAAGATCCAGCACCACTGTATGTGGAAGATCCACCCTGTTCAGAAGACATAAATAATTTTTATATTAAAAACAGACTTTTAGATTTTTTTTAATCTTTATTGAAGGGAGGAACTTCTGGGGAGGTTTAGCAAATATGAAGATTTACTTAATTATCAGAATTGTTATTGAGCAATTGATAATTATATCCCATAAAACACTGATTTAACATGCTTTTAACTGAGATTCAAGTTCCACTTTTGAAGACATCTTCATCTTGCAGATAACTAAAAGCTAGAATTGTTGAGGAGAATAAGATTTAACAGTTAATACTGATAATATTGTTAATACATCACTTTTTATAAATTTTCTCCTCATAAACTTTCAGATTACTTGGTTTAAAGTATATGCAAATAACCTCTAGAAAGAAAAAAAACCACCTTCATTACAATATAGTGAGAGACAAAATAGAGAATATAGCTGTATATAAGAGCCAGGGTATTGAGTCTCAGCACTCTGTATAAAAAGAAGAATGAAAGAGTATTTACCTGGCCATAGGATTCACTACTATCGTAGGCAGAAGACCCTCCCTGCATAGAAAATATATTTAAAAGTATTATTTTGGTCCTCACCCGAGAAACACTTTTCCTTTTCTCAGGGGTAGTAGAAAAGTAAAGATAAGTAACTTCTTATCTTCACAGAGAAGGAAGAACACCCACCTGTCCGTAAGATCCACCGGGATAAAAGGAAGACCCTCCCTGTAGAGAAAACATAGAAGTTGACTGCTTTGTAGTTGAAATGTTCTCTCAAAGGAGGCTTTTAGATTGCTGCTGTGCAGGCACAGTGACCTGAATATTTACCTGGTTACCGGAGTAAGAGCTGTAGGAAGAACCTTGGCCATCCTGAAAGGAAAACACAAACAGCTGTTTTCTTGGGGACAAGATGTGTATTGAAACAACAATGTATCCGATTCTCACTTTACAGCCTTTTTTCCAATTTTCAGCTAACTTTTATGTACCTAAATAAAAAATCAAGACCAATATTGTTAAAGTGAAAGAAGTCTTCTGGCAGTAATTTTCTCAGCCTGCTGCAATTTGAATTCTGCAAGGAAACAGCAGACACTATTCTGTATTCCCTATGTTCTGGTTTGAGTCAGGAACGAGCTAATTTTCTTTCTTGTATTTTTGCTTTCAGCTAAGTCTTTTGTAAGCAGCTATACTTGATGTAATTAATAGCAAGTTTCTCAGTCAGTATCTGTTTCTAGGACAGGTAACACTCAATGTTTATAGTTATGGCTAGAGAGTGGTATGCAGAACCAAGAACTCTGCTCAGTTCTGAAGAATATTTTGGGCTCCAGAAAGGGAAAAGGAGTTAAGAGGTCACACCTGGAACCCTGCTTTAGGGAGAAGCAGACAAGGTAAATGACCAAAATTGACCAGAGTATTCCATCCCATACACGTTATACTGGGTATAAATTGGAAGGATCATGAAGGTCAAACCCCTTCTGCCTTCTTCCTTCCTTTGGCCTTTTGCCTTCATCTGTCCCTGTTTTGCTTCAGCATCCTGGGAGGATTCTGTCCGTTCCTCTGCCTGTGGTCCTGATCCATCACAGCCTGAATCTGTGTGTTCCTCCTCCAGCTCCCAACTGCTGCTGACTCCAGGAGTCCAGCCTGGACTTTCCCAGGGCTGCCCTGCAGCCTCAGTGGTGACGTGAGAGTTACTGGGAGGGGTGGGAAGAGGAATGTAGTATAATTTTTTTGTATATTTGTATATATTTAATAAGTTTCCCTTTTTATCATTACTGTTTCATTAAAGCTTTGTAGTATAGTTTCCAACCAGTAAGTGTCTCTCCCTTATTCTCTTTCCTTTATCAGGGATGGAAGGGGGTTAATAGAGAGCCATCCAGTTAACAAATCTGCCAACAAATCTGCCATTCAGTTAATTGCTGGCCCTGTGTTAAACCTTGACACCCTGTCAAAACTCACTCCACTGGGTTCCATCAGGGTTACTGTAAGTTTTCTACTCCAAGAGACAACTGTCAGCTCTGTATTTACAGTGTGCCATGGCACTTTATCCATTGGGAGTGAAGGTGCCAGGGTGATAGGAGTTCTCCATTATATCCTAGTAAGGAAGAGTAACTACCTGTCCATAGGATCCTCCGGGATAGAAGGAAGGCCCTCCCTGTGCAGAAAACAGAATGGGTTACTGGTATTTGGCTGCCGGTTTAGGGAAGCTTCTAGTTGGAGCTTCTGAACAGGGCATTTTATCTGAATGTTTACCTGGTTACCAGAATATGTGCTGTGTGAAGAACCTGGGGCTCCCTGAAATGAAAACACAGACTAGCTACTGTCTTGCAAACAGGATTGTGTAAATAGCAATGTACTTCGATTCAATCTCACTTTCAGCTGATACTGGTAAAAAAATAGGAACTTAGTAAATTTTCTTAGCTACATAAAAAATCAACTAATGGAAGTTGTAAATACAATTTATTTTTCTCTGACTCCATATTGTAAATTAAATTTGATTGATTTGGTTCAGATATCATACATGGGGAACACAGGAATGAAGATAAGTAACTTCTTATCTTCAGAGAGAAGGAAGAACACCCACCTGTCCGTAAGATCCACCAGGATAAAAGGAAGACCCTCCCTGTAGAGAAAACATAGAAATTGACTGCTTTGTAGTTGAAATGTTCTCTCAAAGGAGGCTTTTAGATTGCTGCTGTGCAGGCACAGTGACCTGAATATTTACCTGGTTACCGGAGTAAGAGCTGTAGGAAGAACCTTGGCCATCCTGAAAGGAAAACACAAACAGCTGTTTTCTTGGGGACAAGATGTGTATTGAAACAACAATGTATCCGATTCTCACTTTACAGCCTTTCTTCCAATTTTCAGCTAACTTTTATGTACCTAAATAAAAAATCAAGACCAATATTGTTAAAGTGAAAGAAGTCTTCTGGCAGTAATTTTCTCAGCCTGCTGCAATTTGAATTCTGCAAGGAAACAGCAGACACTATTCTGTATTCCCTGTCAAAACTCACTCCACTGGGTTCCATCAGGGTTACTGTAAGTTTTCTACTCCAAGAGACAACTGTCAGCTCTGTATTTACAGTGTGCCATGGCACTTTATCCATTGGGAGTGAAGGTGCCAGGGTGATAGGAGTTCTCCATTATATCCTAGTAAGGAAGAGTAACTACCTGTCCATAGGATCCTCCGGGATAGAAGGAAGGCCCTCCCTGTGCAGAAAACAGAATGGGTTACTGGTATTTGGCTGCTGGTTTAGGGAAGCTTCTAGTTGGAGCTTCTGAACAGGGCATTTTATCTGAATGTTTACCTGGTTACCAGAATATGTGCTGTGTGAAGAATCTGGGGCTCCCTGAAATGAAAACACAGACTAGCTACTGTCTTGCAAAAATACATATAAGTGAATAAACCAATTTCTGAATTTCTATGCTTTCAAAGTACAGCTTTCAAAAAGGATATTTCCCCAGTCATTAAAAGAAAATGGTTATTAGTTTCACATGACTAAAAACCATTGTTTCCTTTGAAACGAGATGGTTTAAATATGTATAGCTTAGACTCCTGACTTAGAATCTTTTTCAGGTTTGAAGAGACCTAAGCAGTTTTCTTCTTGAGCTCAAAGACTCTTCAAGGAACTAGATGAATGTCTCCTTTACATTATGTTTATAAATGCTTGATTATTCATACATATACATCCACATCTAATGATACCTTCCTTTTTTCATTTAGAAATGAACCTGTCTATCATGACCCATGTGCTTTTTCATGCTAATCTTAGGCACTGCCACTGTCATGAGTAGAGGATTCACCCTGGAGAGAAAATGTCAGGGTTTTATTCAGTTTATTCCTTTGCAAATGTTGCTGAACTTCACTGTTGGGTGAAAACAAAAAGCAAGACTATTGCTGCCTACAAGTCTCTTGTGTATTAAAGCAGACAGATCTCCACTGAGAATTAGTTCTCTAACGTGTCCTATTTAGATGTCTTATTTTCCTCACATTGAAAATTGTTTGATAGCAACTAAATATACTCTCCTTCTCTTGGCCAAGCTATGGTGGTTTACTGCTAAAAACTAAGACACTTTTGCACCAATTTAAACATGAAAAGAATGGAAACTTGCATAAATATGGCCACATTTTTTTTTGAAAATGGATTTGCTTATATAGCAGTGCCATCACAAAACAAAGTTTTTTCTTGATGAAGTTTCAATATTAGATATTTTAATAGGCTACTCTATATTTTAGAACATGTAGGTCATGAATACTTCTTAGTTTCAGTTATAGGAAAGAGGTAGTATTTCATCTGATTAATTCAAAATATGCCACTATGTAGATGAAAGTGTGAATTCAGTAAAATAGTTACCTGTCTATGACCACTGCTTCCATCAGGACAAATGCAGCCACCCTATAAATTTAAGGAGAAAAAAAATAAATCAAAAAACTATTGCTTTGAGGAGTTTTAAAATGAAATTTTATTTCAGAGGGAAACTGTGCTTAGGGGAAGAAAGACTATGCCTATGGCTTTTCCTATATCTAGAACAAATGAGACAACAGCATAGCTCTATAGATATAATGTTTGTTTTGGAAGTCAGAGTGATGCTTCATCTCTCACTGCTTTGTCTCAATGACAGATGCCTTCTCAAGAGAGAACTATCTGGATATTCAAGAGTACAGAGGATCAGTATGGTGCTCTGACCAATAAACCACGTGTGAAATTGAAGCAATGCTAGGGAGTGATTTCAGAGTGCTATTTCCGATAATCTTAATCTGAATAGGCTCACTTCTTTCACAGGTTAATACATAACATCATCAATGCCCCATGCAAAATTACTGGACTTAAACTCCGACTCCCGAATTTGATAAGTCTAATTGCCAGGAAGCTATTTGGACAAGACTAGACAAAAATAGAGAAAATTCTGACCTCACTACTTGATCCACCACCGGTTGTAATGAATGATCCACCCTGTGAAGAAAACAATTGTTTTTTAAAGAAGCAACACATCAGAGACTGAAGTATGAAATTGCGTAGTGACAAGTAAGGTGACAAACTCTTTGTACTACTTCCCTGTACCAGCTACCTTAGTTTATTCAGAACTCTGAATGCATCCTTGTGAAAACACAAATTTGGATGAAACAGTGACAGTACAAAACACAGGGAATGGCTCTCCAGAAAACTAATTCAGAAAACTGTTACTCTCTGGAGATCTGACTAGACTATATATTTTGACTTCAAACTTTGAGGCAGAAGACTATGCTAGTGTGACAGTTAACATACTGCTGGGCACAGTAGGATTTCAGTTCTCTGGGAAGCTGATGGGTGCCCATAAGATACAAAATATTATGAAAAAAAGAAATAGGTGCCACTGTGGATAAGTAAAATTTAACATAATTCTATAATGTACACATTGCAGCAGCAATATTTAAGTACAAAGAATAGGAAAGTTGGAGCTACTTTTGTAACAGAGGTACACAGTCTCTTACTGAACCTTGTTACAAATTCTAAACAAAACGGAATTGTGTATCTGTCAATTACCATCTAGTACAGGACTGTTTCTAAAACTATTCTAAAACAGTTTCTTTTGTGTTTTTCAAATGTTTACAACATATTATACAAAGAAACACCTGCAATGCTTATTTGTTTAGTGGAATGAAGGAACAGAAGAGACAGCATATTTTGGGCCCATAATCATTACACTTCACATTTAAAACTGTGTGTAATTATAACATCATAGAAAAAAAGTGCTGCCAAACCAAAATAGCCTCTTTCAGCACAGGAATGCTAGTGGAATCTAATTTTTGGAAATTAAATAGAAGTTATCAGCAAGCTCCTGGCAATTCAGTATACACTGTTATTACCTGGAGGTTGATATGGCTACTATTTGAAGTAGAAGATTCATTCTGTGAAGAAACAAGAAATTATTATTTTTACATTTTTATGTAAGAATAATAAATTAAATTACATAGTTCTTTTGGAAAAGAACTACCTAATCCTAAACAGAATACACTGTTGTGGGAACTTAATCTTCTTTTTGTAGGTAATACACCAAGGACCTGTACACCAAGGAGCAGTGGTTTGGAAAAAATGACAAGAGCCATTTACCTGTACATCATGGTCTCTCTTGCTCAGAACATGTGATGTATCCTGGAAAAAACAAATGCATTTACTAAAAGGAGATAAAAACTTTATGGTCAGTGACAGGCCTTCTTGTTTTCTGCATTTTTTATTTTTAACAATTTATTTTTTATTTTACATGCATACATGGATGCCTTATAAAATAAAAGTGGTTTTGCACATAATTTTTATAGAACACTGATGAATCCGATGTGAAGCTACATGATACACATCTGCTCCACAACATGCTGAGTGCAATAAATTACCAAATATTATTCTATCTTGCTTCAACTAATAATTTAGCTATTCTCTGTCTGTATGACACTCATTTCATTTGAGCATTAGCTTGGTCCAACTTTGTATTTGCTTCCTGAAGAATTTGAGATGCTCTATACCTCAACAGGATTTTGGTTTTTTTAAAATTTTATTTCTTTTTTCCTCTATTCATACAAAGAACAAACATCCAAGGTACTTTATTTTACTTTTTCCTTAAATAGGAGAAGAGCAATGTGCATACACGTAATTAGGGAAAAAATAGGCTTCATTGGGACAAATTTGATATAGTTAGTTCAAAATCCTAAAAGCAGTAAAAAAAGAAAAAGGAAAGGTACTTACTCGGGCAACAAGAACTTTCTTTTTTGAACAACCAGAATTCTGTAAAGGAGATAGACATTAAATATTACTTCAGAAATGCAGCCACCTAAACAAAAGACTTTCAGCTAAAATCTACCTCAGCTTTTCAAGACAGTATACTTCAGGACAGGAAAAATCTCAACATCATCATTTAATATAACTAAGAGCCCATAGAAGCATATTCCTTCCTATTTTCACCTTATTACTCCTTCATCAGAAGTCCCTGCTTAGCAGAGTCTCCCCAAACTCAGCTACTGTGTTTTAGAGAACAATCTGTATAATTAATATGGTTTTTTGGTGTGGGTTTTTTTTTAAATTTCACACATTTACTTGTGAAAATGATTAGAAGCAAACTTTTTTACAACAAAGTCTAGCAACAGGCCCTGCACAGCAATAACCAAGGGAGTAATATAATATTTTGGAACAAAAGAAGTGATGAAACTCAAAGTCCTGCTGAAGAATTGTTTTTGCAGAACATTTTGCATTAAACCTAATGCATTGCACTGGAGGTAAATACAAGCAAAAAGCAGATGTATTCCGAAGGCCTTCTTACTCCTTACTTAGTTTTGGCACTGTACTACAGTACTAGAGAGGAAAAAAATAGAGAAAATAATGAAGCAGTAATTATATATGGCCGACATCTGAAGGAAAGACAAGCAGCTTGTGACAGAAGATGGCCATGAAAAAAAGCAAAAGAGGTTGTAACAGATGAAAAAGCTTTCCTGTGACCAGAAACAAGTATGGAAAAATCTCATTCGTTTACACAACTGTGTATTTTCTTGGCCAAGAGCTATCCATGTTAATCTGTTTTGCCTGTAGAACAGATGGAAAGGAAAGTCTTGGAAGAGAGACTAATAGTAAGGGATAAATGTTACTTTGCAATACTAGTATACATGCAATTTTAAATTAGAACAAGTGGAAATAGCTTGAGGTGGCTACACACCTCACGTACACAGGTGGTTAATTCTCAAATAACTGTCTAGCTAAAGTGCATAAACTAATAAAATTGTGTTGGTATATATTCTTTGAAGTATTGTGCAGTTTTAAAAAATTGTACAGCAGCCTTAACAATTAGAAGGGACCCTTAGCAGAGAACTGTAACAACGAATATCTAATTCTTTAATTTTTTGAAGGGGATTGTAAGGCAATTGCACACAAAAATTAGACGTCTACAGGTCTAATGCAGAAGTGTTTAGTTACTGTCATTAATCATAAGAATTTGACTACTGCAGAAGAAAGAAACCACTTACCTTATTATTGGAACTATAGGTAGTATCACCCTGGAAAAGAATACATGGTTTTCTTCTTTAAGAATTATTTAAATACAGTAAATTTACAGAAACATGGTTCTTTCTGATATTGTGTACAGACATAATAAAAATCATTTTTTGCTAACACACTCCAAAGCCTTGCCTAAACTAGTCTGAAACCCTGCCATCCCACTCTGAAAAAAATTAAAATAGCAAGTTCAGATTGACAGCAATGTAATATGAAAAGTAGTGGAATATCTGCTACTGTATCTCCTTTCTTTCAGTGTATTCATTTAAAGCTTTTCTGTGGGACTGTGTTTTGTTTTTATTCTTTTGTTTGTTTAATAATCCCTGTAAAATGTATCCTTAGATCTTCAGCAAAATCTTTTGTTAGTGCAAAGCCACTGAAAAATTTTCATCTGTTTCAGTCAATCAGGTCAAATGTATTTAAAAGCACTGAGTATATCTGTTCAACACTTACATTACATTTTTCATTAAGAAAACATGCAGTTGCTCAAACAGCCATTAGTGTGGGAGCTCAACATGCTTTCTAGATCATACTGTTCACAATACCACGTCTAGCAGTGCAATATTTTCCTGTCCATGTGAAAAATGTGATGAAAATATATTGGGGAAAGTGTACTCACATCATCACATGCATTAGGATTATCATCTGAGGAATCCTGTGAATCACAGAAAAATATCAGATATCAGTTATTTCCTCACAAAAATGTATTGTCAAAAATACATTTTGATGCTGCACTCCACAAGATAAAAATCAAGGCTCATTCAAATAAAAAGGTACTGGGTTAAATTAAACAAAGATCTTTATAAGGAAAACAAGGAGTCAAATACACGGCTGCCATAGTTCCATTGTTAAGTAAAGAAAAAACCAAACCACAACAAACAACCCAAACCAAGAAACAGCACAGAAGCTATTACATTTTACTATATCTATGAGAAAGATGATGTAAGGACCACAAGATTAGCAGGAAATAATAATTAAGCAGGAGAAAGAATGAAACAGTTACCTGATTATCATAATAGCTGTCTGAGGAAGACGATCCACCCTTTAAAACAAACAAACAAAAAATCAGGAAATTAGAATATAGAAAACCTGTTTTTGAGCAGAGGCTAAAGACTTTATGAAGTGACATACAAGTACAGACACAGCACATTACTTACTTGGCCACCACCATAGTTTTGTGATCCACCTCCTTTGCCACCACCATAGTTTTGTGATCCACCCTACATGACAAACACATGTAAGCCCTACTTCAGAAGGAACAGCCATTTTGTTTGGAAGTTGTAAAGCTGAAATAAAAAGTTGCCTGGGATTCCTTTGAAGAAATACAACTTCCTAGATACCCATATAACTTATCAGATATGACAAAAATTCTTACTATGGGAAAAATGAAGCTCTACCTACCTGGTTGGCACCATAATTTTCTGAGTAGGATGATCCACCCTGCTAATAAATTAAAGAAAAATTTGAATTAGTATTATAATATTGCAGGATATTGCTAGGATTTTCAGCTGTTGTGGAACCCATGTGAAGTAAAACCCCATTGGGAAGAAATAATAATCTAGTACTTACCTGGCTACCGCCATAGGTTTGAGAGTTTGATTCACCCTGTGAAAACAGAGAGCAGCAGTTTTAAAGCTGGATGGTTTAATCTGATCTGAATCCCCAGAGCTGGCTTTATTAGGTTGCTGAGTTCTTTATATGCAATTTCAGGGTTGTAATCGAAGTTACAAGTTGGAACTGTGGGAACTCTGCAAGAATCTGTACCCTCACAAGGAAGAACTCTACTGTCTGGATTAGAGCTGCTTAAATTTTTTTTTATCAATTAGTAAGAATTACCTACCTGACTACTCTGTGATCCACCCTGTAAATTAAACAAAAAGTTTGCATGGTTTAGAAACTAACTGTTTGGCTATGGATTATTTTTATTGAAAACTATGATACTTGCTTAGAAGGAGTGGGGAGCAGAGGCAGATATGTAATATATTTCTGACATAGAAAGTCAGTCTGATTTCTGACAGAGAAAGTATAGATTGCCTGTAGTAGTAAGGTAAATACTAGATGATACATGTCCATGAAGCACAAAATTTAGCTTAAGTAATGCCTAATACAGGAATGAGCTCTATTCTGAAGAATCCTCAAAGAATTCGTCTTTTTTTCCTCCTGCAGAAAAACTCATTTATATAAATAGAATGAAAAATTCCCCTGGTAGCATTACTACACAGAAGGCTGTGCGCTGTACAGTGGCCTTGAAGAAAAGGTTTTAAATAAAACAATATGTTTCAACATGTCCACTTCTGAAGAGGAATGTAACTCCTCCAAGTGAAATCAGAAGAGACATTAGTTGACAGAAGTATTAGTGTCAAAAGTGCATAATAAGAACAGTGAAATCCTAAGCTATTGAAGTGAGTGGCATATTTGCCATTTAATATAATGGGGTTGAGATTTCATCCAGAAGAGGCAAAGAAAAATGAAAAGCATTATGTCTCAATGTCCTAGTGATTTATAGAACAAAATTTAAGTGTTTCTCCTAGTCTTAGAAAGAAAGAGCTCACCTTTGTAAAAAAAAAAAAAAAAAAAATGAAAAATTATAGCTATGTGGTGTATGATTCTTTCAAGTTATATTGCATACAGCATATTGTATATACTACACCACATTATAACAATGTTACAGCAACATCTACATTGTCAGTATATTTAGAAATACAGTATATCTATCCTGCTAAAAGAACTTGTTGATACAGTGATCCTATCAGATTTTTCTATTTCTTGTGAAAAATCCTGAAAATCAGGACAAAAAAAATATCACAAAAAAGGGACAATTCTCCACAGCAATTTTTAACATTGAGAGATTGTTTCTTTACACATAGGATAATTTTCTCAAGATAGCAGTTCCAACATTGAAAGTGGAAAAAAATGCACATCTATACTTCACTGCACAAACTGAATTAGTCATTAAGGCAGTGTCTTTCAGGAACCTCAAGTGGCAGTCCTAAAACATTTCCTGACTTTTGATGGAAAAAGTCTACAGAGAAGCTGGTGAGCTCTAGCCCTGATTTAAATAGTGCCAGTTGAGAAACTCTGCAGCAGACTTGTTCTTCTGAGAATACGACTTAAATATCCTCTAGAGCCGGACATCTCATAGACACATAAGGAAAAAGGGGAGGAAAAAAAAGACTCCAAGCTCCTATACAGGAAGATAGCAAGTTCTAATCTCATGGCTGGCAAGATAACATGGATTTACACTCTATGAATGTGAATTTGGTACTAACTGAGTCAGTTTCAAAACTAATTTGGATGCATCTAAAAAATTTGTGAAGGAAGCCCATTTACCTGGTGGCAGGGATTGCTATCATAGGAAGTACCCTGTTAAAAAACAAACACAAAAATCAAAATGTAAATGCTCAAATTTTCTTTCCCTTGAAAAGTAACGAGTTTTCTTGAAACTTTGTAACACATCATAAAACCTTATAGACTGCAAGTTTTATTTTATTTAACCCTGGAAGCCTATGGCTATCCCCTCTGTCACTGCCATAACCACAAGCACCAAGACACATGCATGCATGACCAAAGCAGGACTACTTGTGTGCCATGGTGAAAGCAAGGGAGGCAGGCAGTTGATGTGTCTCTGATGCATCCTAGTTCCTTTTGATTGGTAAAGGGAACTTTTTTTCTTTTTAATTGCATAGTCATTTTACAAATCAGTTCCTATTGTGTGGCCATCTATTTCAGAATCTTGCTAGATTCACCCATCATAAATCTTAGGCAAGGCTGCTGCCCAGTGCCTTTCATATCCCAGTTTTGTGTATATGTTAGCTACAGGGATAACAGAGTGAGAAACAGTACACAAAACGAGCTATACTCCCATTACTAGAATACAGATCATCTGTTGATGGTGGAAGTAGCGTTTCTTCAATGTTTATCAGTTTCCTTGCTGTTAGCTGTGTCACTGTTGTACTGCTTCTTAAGATGCTTTCACATGCATTTCCATTCATACTTAACCCATACCATCCTAATATTTGTGCTAAATACTTCTGCTGAAAATGTCTGTATGTATACACCTCTTTCATATATATTGCTTTCCTCAATATATTTGTTTGAATACATGTTTACTATCAGGGCCTCATCTATGGCTTTCACCTAGGATCTCAAAACTGAAGTTAGTTTCAAGAATGCCTTCACGCTGATTTTAGGCACACACAAGTTGAAAAGGAAGGAGGGTTAAAAGTAGCAATCTAATTCCTATTCGATAGAGGCCAGTCTCTGACCCTATTGCTTCCCATAGAAGCTAAAAGGAACAGCACCTAAAAATCATTCCAAAGCAAAGATATTATCTGTTTACTGCATTAACAGATGAACAATTAATTGTTCATCTCCTGTGAGTACATTCTATGTGGGAGAGGCGAGTTCATTCTGGTTACAATGACCAGCAGTATCAGCCTGTCCTGATCTCTGGGCTAGAAATTCCATGTAACAACGAAAGCAAAACATGCCAACTAACAGACATGATATAACAAATACATTACAAATACATTACTACAACAAAAAAAGCTGGGTGTAGTTTCAAAATAGCTTGGAGAAAGAGGACTTACTTCTCCACAACCTCTACTGCCACCTGAAGAAGATCCACCCTGCTGAAAAAAAAAAAAAAAAAAAAAAAGGCAGCTCAGAAATCTGAATCTTGCTTTTAATCATTTCAAAACCAGGAAACAGATATAAATTTTAAATAGACTTAGTTGCTTGAATACTTGGAAGGAAGAAGACCAGCTACGCCATACTGAGAATTTTCAAGTATTGCATGTGCTGAATATTATAGTGCATGAAAAAGATGAAATCTACACATACTCTATGTCTGAAAGAGCTGCTCCCGCGAGGGTTATGTTCCCCAGGCCCATAAGAAAAAAATGCACAACTCTTACTTCTAGTGAGGAATTACCATATTATTTTGAGAAGCAAACAGCAAGATTCTTAGCACATATATGAGAACATCACATACATGTTGAGGACAGACTGGTGATTAGCTGCTGCTTACCTGGCCATAGGAACTGCCACCTTGTTGCTGGTAGCCCTGTAAGAAAAGCAAGAACACATTTGTAAGCAAGGCTGTAGTCTTCCCACTATTGTAACAGAAAAGCCCATATCCACTACAAGTTCCTTTGTATTAGGTTCTTGGGCCTTTGTGGTAATTCAGGGACCACTTGGCAATACCAAAAAGGAAAAAGCCCAGCCAAGACCCAAAGTCCATTCACAAGGTAAGTCCCTACACAAAAGCTCCACAGAGTTCAGCAAAAAGAGTCTCACCTGGCCATAGGACTGGCTGCCTTGGGAACCCTTTAACAAAGGGAAGAGAATTAGCACCTTGACAAGGAGGCTGCTGTGAAGAGCATGCAAGTAGGGTTTGGGAAACCCTGCACAACGGTTTCCCAAATAGGCTCTTCCTGAGTCAAAGGAGACAGAGCACTATGCCAGCACCTCTGCAGCAGACTGTCCTATTCTCAGCAAAAGCCATTAATCTAATTGAGGTGTATGCTACCAAAGAAAAAAATCACTCTCAAACATCTGCCAGGTGTGCTGAACACAGAGAAATCAGTGAGGGGCTTTCTACAGAATATCCAGTTTCCTTACCTGGCCATAAGAACTGCTGCCTGAGTAACTTGGCCCACCCTAAGGCAAAGACACCATTTGGTTACTTCCTTGGGAAAAGAACCCAGCCTGCATTAGGAAAAGCTAACAACTGCATCCTAAAGCTATGGGAGGGTGATATGAAGAGCCTGGACTTCCTCCTGACCCTCACAATGATGCTGAGTGTGATGATTTCACATGCTGGGATTCCAGATAAATAATCATCACATTGACATATTTTGATTGTGAGTATACACATTTAAGAAGAGAATGTCATTTAAATGTACAAATTCTAAGTGCTAATTGTAATTTAAGTGCTTTTGCAGTGATGTGGCACTGCTCCTTCTCAAATTCTCCATTCTGACTGGTGACTGAGTGCTGCTTACCTGGCCATAGGAACTGCCACCTTGAGGCCTGTAGCCCTATAAGAAAAGCAAGAACACATTTGTAAGCAAGGCTGTAGTCTTAGCACTATTGTAACAGAAAAGCCCATATCCACTACAAGTTCCTTTGTATTAGGTTCTTGGGCCTTTGTGGTAATTCGGGGACCACTTGGCAATACCAAAAAGGAAAAAGCCCAGCCAAGACCCAAAGTCCATTCACAAGGTAAGTCTCTACACAAAAGCTCCACAGAGTTCAGCAAAAAGGGTCTCACCTGGCCATAGGACTGGCTGCCTTGGGAACCCTTTAACAAAGGGAAGAGAATTAGCACCTTGACAAGGAGGCTGCTGTGAAGAGCATGCAAGTAGGGTTTGGGAAACCCTGCACAACAATTTCCCAAATAGGCTCTTCCTGAGTCAAAGGAGACAGAGCACTATGCCAGCACCTCTGCAGCAGACTGTCCTATTCTCAGCAAAAGCCATTAATCTAACTGAGGTGTATGCTACCAAAGAAAAAAATCACTCTCAAACATCTGCCAGGTGTGCTGAACACAGAGAAATCAGTGAGGGGCTTTCTACAGAATATCCAGTTTCCTTACCTGGCCATAAGAACTGCTGCCTGAGTAACTTGGCCCACCCTAAGGCAAAGACACCATTTGGTTACTTCCTTGGGAAAAGAACCCAGCCTGCATTAGGAAAAGCTAGCAACTGCATCCTAAAGCTATGGGAGGGTGATGTGAAGAGCCTGGACTTCCTCCTGACCCTCACAATGATGCTGAGTGTGATGATTTCACATGCTGGGATTCCAGATAAATAATCATCACATGGATACATTTTGATTGTGAGTATACACATTTAAGAAGAGAATGTCATTTAAATGTACAAATTCTAAGTGTTAATTGTAATTTAAGTGCTTTTGCAGTGATGTGGCACTCCCCCTTCTCAAATTCTCCATTCTGACTGGTGACTGAGTGCTGCTTACCTGGCCATAGGAACTGCCACCTTGAGGCCTGTAGCCCTGTAAGAAAAGTATTTTTGATTCATAATTATTGTATTTGTGAACTCACTTATGTTTCTGTCTTTGTAGGAAAAAACCCCAAATAAGACAGGAAATGCAGATACTCTGCTTCTTAACTAGAATTATTTTGATATTTCTTATTCTGGATGAATAATTGATGAAATTGTATTTATCAAACAACAGTCATACAGTAGCTTATATCTATCTCAGATGGGGCTCCAATATTAGAGTTTTCCAGCACACTGAAGGCACACTTTTTCTTATGCTTTTTTGCCTGCTATTTCTCAAACACAGAGCTGATATGGTTGATGAATATGGTGAATACTGATTTCCTTTATTTGTATTTTTGGTGGGCACGAGATACAAAATTTCCTTCCTTTTAGGGAAAACAAAGGTGAAATATAAAGACTAAGAAAGAAACCTCGAAAAAAATATAGATTTTTTTTTTAATGGAAATAAAGCCATGCAATTAAATTTAGCAAGTCAAATTACTTAGTCGAGGATACCAGTATGTTTTGAAAAACTTTGTGATATAAGGTTACTGTGAGTAACTATAAGCTTCTGAGGCAATCTGTCTTCAATATAATGTTGAAGAGCAGATGTTTTCTGCACATGCAGGCCTGTGAGAGTTATGAAGACAGGGATTACCAAAAAGAATTTTAACTGTCTTGTCTGTTTCTGCTAAATGAACAAAAAGACCTTGACAAAATTCATAGCTATCTTACAATGGCTTTAATTCACACAAAAATCTTGAGGGGAGGTAAACATTCATGAGCTGCAGGCAGTATCTTCCTGTATTTGATGACTGGACTCAATGTTTTTTAGCTTCTCAACACTTTTCTCTGTACTGAAACCAAAGGAAACTGGAGAACTACAAATCTGTTTTATACTATGTAAATCAACAGGAACAGGACCAAACAGACTACTTCCACCGTAAATTTAAAAAGTTCCATACTGAAGGAAAAGAGCAGATAGCAATGGAAAACCATACTTCCTGCATTAAAACCAAAACACTTACTTTCATGACAAAAGTTTAAAAAAAAATAAGTCTCCGCACTAGTTTCAAGAACTAAACATGAAATGAAAAAAAGAAAAAGAAAATAATTTAAATCTGCTATCTTTAGCATTTATAGGGCACTCCACTCTCTCAAGTGATGCAAACTAAGTGGTGCTTACCTGGCCATAGGAACTGCCACCTTGATACTGTAAGAAAAGCAAGAACACATTTGTAAGCAAGGCTGTAGTCTTCCCACTATTGTAACAGAAAAGCCCATATCCACTACAAGTTCCTTCGTATTAGGTTCTTGGGCCTTTGTGGTAATTCGGGGACCACTTGGCAATATCAAAAAGGAAAAAGCCCAGCCAAGACCCAAAGTCCGTTCACAAGGTAAGTCCCTACACAAAAGCTCCACAGAGTTCAGCAAAAAGGGTCTCACCTGGCCATAGGACTGGCTGCCTTGGGAACCCTTTAACAAAGGGAAGAGAATTAGCACCTTGACAAGGAGGCTGCTGTGAAGAGCATGCAAGTAGGGTTTGGGAAACCCTGCACAACAATTTCCCAAAAAGGCTCTTCCTGAGTCAAAGGAGACAGAGCACTATGCCAGCACCTCTGCAGCAGACTGTCCTATTCTCAGCAAAAGCCATTAATCTAATTGAGGTGTATGCTACCAAAGAAAAAAATCACTCTCAAACATCTGCCAGGTGTGCTGAACACAGAGAAATCAGTGAGGGGCTTTCTACAGAATATCCAGTTTCCTTACCTGGCCATAAGAACTGCTGCCTGAGTAACTTGGCCCACCCTAAGGCAAAGACACCATTTGGTTACTTCCTTGGGAAAAGAACCCAGCCTGCATTAGGAAAAGCTAGCAACTGCATCCTAAAGCTATGGGAGGGTGATATGGAGAGCCTGGACTTCCTCCTGACCCTCACAATGATGCTGAGTGTGATGATTTCACATGCTGGGATTCCAGATAAATAATCATCACATGGATATATTTTGATTGTGAGCATACACATTTAAGAAGAGAATGTCATTTAAATGTACAAATTCTAAGTGTTAATTGTAATTTAAGTGCTTTTGCAGTGATGTGGAACTCCCACTGCTCAAAGGAGGCTGCTGTAAAGAGCATGCAAGTAGGGTTTGGGAAACCCTGCACAAAGGTTTCCCAAAAAGGCTCTTCCTGAGTCAAAGGAGACAGAGCACTATGCCAGCACCGCTGCAGCAGACTGTCCTGTTCTCAGCAAAAGCCATTAATCTAATTAAGGTGAAGGACTGCCAACTGTGTTCATGTCATACCTTTGTTATGTTACGTACGGGTTTTCATGTGGTCTTTCTTGATCCCTAGAAATTATCCCTACTGTTGTGAAACACGTTCCTGTTGGCGTGTAGTGATACAGAGAGTACTGACAGAAATTTGCTTCCCTTTTTAATCCTTCTCCCCCTCTTTCTTAAAGAGGAGTAAGTCTGAAGAGACACCATATTAACTCTTTATTTCATACTGGGAGTTTTCCCATGACCCAGTCTGCAACAATTTATATTTTCATTGTGCTAGCATTCCGTAAATTCACCCTCTTGTTTTTCACAAAAGTAGCTTTAGCTGCATGATTTTAATGTTTTTGGTTTTTTTATTCTGGAAGACATTGCATATAGGTCCAGAGTCATTATTCTCCATTGTTCTTGGTAAGGATAAGCATCTATCCTCTGCATCTTTTGGAAATTTAAGATCTGAAATAAATGGGGTCTGAATGTACCATGTGGTATTTATAGTGTGATAATGAGCTTAAAACCCCTTCCTCTCAGTGCCATGGCTTCTAGGCACATTTTAGAGGTCTCGTTCTGTCATTTCACTTCAAACCAACCAAATATGGAAATAGATTTATGAGCATTCCAAACGAAAAACAGCGAAATGCCCATACCAAATAACAATTTTATGAAAAAAAAAAAATCAGAGAAACAATTATTCAATTACGGGCAAGCTGTGAGATACTTTATAAAAATGTTGGAAATAATGTATTTCCCTGTTGTTCTGGACCAGCTTCAGTGAAGCCTACAAAATTATTTGTAGTCCTTTTCAAGCTCACTTACCTGAAAATGAGTACTGCTGCTTTGCTGTCTTTGTCCACTCTACACAGGACCAAAAAATGGTTATTAATAATAAGAGGAATTGCTTACATACCAAGACATTTCAAGAAAAAACTCTATCCTTCTATCTACTACAAAGTTTGAATATCTGAAAGAGCTCTTTCTTATTTTATGTCATCTCCCTGCACTACAATGTTCAATACTTCAGTATGAAAAGATCCATCATAAATAAGTTGCTAAAATGGTTTCTACATCCTGATGTAACTTGCTTTATGAAAGTCAGTCATATAATACATTGCTTTGTCATACTATGGCATTTCACAATGAGAGTTTAAATTATTCTGCCCTTCAAATGCCCTTACACAAACTACCATTAAACTCATATCCAATTATATTCAAATTATGACTAATTTTTTCACAAACAAGTACAATGAATGTTTTACAAAGGCTTTGCCAAAACAAAACCAAAACCATAACCATGCCAAAAGCCATGGTTAGAATTTAACCACAAGAAAAAGTCACTGCAGAAAATCTTTCATTGCCCACGAAGCTCATGCATTATGTGTGCAGTTTTATTTATACACACACATTGAAAGTATTTAACCTGTGTAATCAAAACACTACATGTTCAAACTCAGAAATAAAATAAATAGGAAATCTCATTCCCTTCTCTGCCAGCATTCATAAGGAGTTATCGAAGACTTTTATGCTATGCATTTTGAAAGCAATGATTTTCAAGACACATTTCAGCTGTGGTAATAAGCTACTGATCTTTTGTGAAAGTGAAAATTTGTTGTCCTGGTGTGATATAAAGGAACAAAGGAAAGCCTAAACCAGGATGAGAGGCAGGCAGGTTAAAATTACAAACACAGAAATAATATGCCTGTTTAAATGAATATGGAACCGTGCAGGTCATGATTTAGACATATTTAATGTCACATAACATTCAAGCTCAAGTTCCATCTGCCTTCCTGAGCAGATTGAGAATTGAGATACAAGATTTGCAAATTTTGAGAACACTGTGGAATTAACACACAGAGTTTTTTATATTTTCTGATCTTAGAAAAAAGCTGCAGTGGTCTTTAATCATCAACCAAGCAGAATATCCACTTTGCTATAAGCACAGAAAAGCTCTACACTCCACCACTCTAATTTGTGGGTATCCAAGATACCTGCACCTTATCCATACTGAATTATTCCCAAAGAGAAGAATAATTATTTAGGTTACTGAGACAGGGCTTCAAGTTCAAACTCAAGTATAATGAGGAAGAATATCTACCTGTACTATGATCCTAGTACCAGTAGTTCCCAAAGTCTGAAAAAAAACAACCAAACAAAACACATTGGTAAATATTTAATTTGACTTGCTAAATGCAATGCAGTTAAAATGACAATACAAGGTTGCACTATTTTGCTTGAGAGAATAAAGGGAAAGGTTGTATGTGTGACGTACTAGTATAAAATTCTTAACTGGTATAAACTAGTTTATCCTCAGCTCTGAAAGTCCGGGAACACAGTCTGAACCTGCTAAGCAGTTTTCTACACTTCCATCTGTTTTTATTACACCTTATCTGGAGAGTAGCAGAGCACAGTCTATACCTACGCCCTTTTTTCACCACCAGCATGCTTGGCTTTTCCAGGTGTAGCAGGGGAACTTAAGGTACCTTCACCCTCCAACCTGTCTCACTGTCATCTGCGTTGGACATATAACACCACATATAACATACAAATTCAATTCCTGATCCAGTCACTTTTTTGCTGAATTTTTGGGCACAAGGGAGAAATGTGAAAGGACAGTGATGGTTTTGATCCCATAAGTAACGTATTTATATTGTAGAAATCATAAGAAAAAAGTCTGCTTACCTGGGGGAAGGTGTGACGCTGCAAAGGAAACAAAGCATTCTTTAATTATTTTGCACAAGGGCTTGTTCAAACAGAATTTCATCAGAAAAGGAGACCTTCTCAATAAAATGTGAAAGACATGTATAAAAGGATAGAAGAAATGCATTCTAACCTTCATTCAGGTTAAAAAGAGAAACAGTTTTGAGTAAAAACTAGACATGGGAAAAATATATCTCAAATGTTACATCATACAAAATCAGTTTAATGGCCATAAGGATAACTTTTGACTCACTATGTGAGTTCCAAGTAAAAAAAGTAGAAATTTAACAACTTAAAAATGAGAATGGAAGTGAATTTAGACAAGAAAATTGCAACACAAACACAAAATCAAAATTCATTATGACACTGGAACCTATGCATTGAGAGACCTGGAATCTGAAGCTAGTCACTTGCAAGTATTAACAGTGATCATAGAACTATGAAAGTTGTAGCTATCTTACTACTGGCTTTCCCTGAAGATAATTATGCTCCAAGGGTAAACCCTGTCTACCAAAGAGTTGTCTTCATACCCCAGCAATCTTTCTGTCAAATTAAGGATGTAGATGATTGTAAGATTTTTGAGTCACAATTCTGAGCATTGTAGAGAAACACTGCTTACTTACCACAGGAGGAAAAGGGTTGCTGTTGGGAATGACCACAATCTATAGAGAAATTAGAGAATTTGAGAAATTGTTCACCCATTATACAGTTTATTTAAATAGTTAAATGGGTTTGGAAAATTAAGACTACTAAATGCTCTGAATTTACAAGCACTGATAATAATGCTATGGATTATGACTTTTTTATTTTAATTAAAACTATTAATGCACATTACCAAGGAAAGAAGAATATGTATGTATATATGGTTTATGCAAGAGTATAACGAGATAAAAGACCTGGTCATGCAATGGCTTGGGTATAGAGGCAGAGGCAGGATTTCATGTAATATTGAATTATTTAAAAAAAAGGGTGAAAAAAGTTTCTGATTAGAAAACATTAAAGCCTAAGTAGAAGAGACTACTATCGCATTTGGCTTAATTTTTTTTTTCTTTTAAACTGAAAACAGTTTTTATAATCTGTAAGTGTAAAACTGAAGAGGAGAATTGTTGCTAATAGAAGAAATCTATCATAAAACAGGGACAAGTTTTAAAAACTAAGCTATTAAAAAAAAAGATACCGAACACACCACAGTTATTAGGCCTGAGCTTCCTGGGGACAGAACTGTGAGGAAGAGTCCATGTTAAAATTATGAGTCAAATTCAACAGTATGAATTCCATCCATTTCGCTTGGTTTGAGTCACACTCATTTTCCAGCTCCCTCTGAATGATAACTACATAATCTGCACTCTTAAAAATTCTAGTTACATCACAATCACTAACCCATTTTTTAAAAAACAAATCCCCATAAACATGTATGATGTTTTATTTTATACACGCTTAGTCAGCTATCAGCAAAAGCCATCCCAACACAGCTGGTTAGTATCAGGCATCTCAGAGCCAAGTGGATTCCAATCATAAGACTCAATCTAAACTAAAATCTTGAAACATCTTAAGTGTTAAAAGGAACTGTAGTATCACTGAAATAAAGGAGTTATGCCAAGTGATTACTGTAAGATTTTTTTTGTCCTTTTGTACTGAAAAGAAATGCTTACCTTCTTACTGGGATCTGAAGGTCCTGAAGGGACAGACTGTAAGGAACACAGAATCCATTTTTTTCTTAGGCTAATGTATGATAAATTAACTACAGCACTATTTTCCACAAGAATGTTATAGCTAACATAATTTCCCTAGAGCATCAAACAAAATAAGATTCTAAAGAAGAGCTGAAATGAATCAACTGCTTTAATTTTTTTCTACAAAATCCAATTATTTTACAAGTTTATGCAGCACTTTATGAAAGCTGAAATGTTTCATCTAGCATAAAATTTGACGTTTGTTTATAATAAATGTACTCTATTGGTAGGGAAAAAATATTAAGCTAGTCTACCTTTATCAGAAAAGAAACAAACACAAACCCCAGAACCCACTGCCCCAAAACTAAAAAAAACCTTGCTGTGGGAACATAAACTGGAATAAATGGGTTGCACCATAGGTGTAGAAATATTTTGAAGGTAGCACAAGATAATGTGCAAACCTTTCCATTTCATTGGCCCACATTCACAGTGGCATAGGGAATATCACAAAAATACTTTTATTTCTTATTAAGTATCAAAGAAAACACTGACTCCAGGATTCATTAAAAAAAAAGTGTTCATTTACAAAAAAAATATAATTACATTTCAGTGTAAATAACTTCTAGAAAAACTGATATTACACCATAAACTAAACATGTAACTCATCCAAAGCTGTTTCCAGATAAGATTATTACTTAATAATTTGAAAACAGTCCTCCTTTATTCCCTTCCATCAATTTTATTGTTTCATAAAAATTGGCAGCAATCACTTTGTTTCTGAATACCATAAAATGAAAATGTTGGAAAGCCCAGAATTACCTGACCATAGTTAAGACCACTGCCTGAGGATGCACTCTGGAAAAAAAAAAAAAAGAAAAGTTATTTAAAAAATATAATAATTTGTCAATTATGTCTTGAATTAATCAATTTATTCCCTAGAGGATATATATTTCAAATTGAACTGATTTGAACTATACGTAATTAAATCTAGGGAAACACTTAATTATATGGAACTTGGTTTAACATGGTAAAAATTATCCAGTATTCTAATGCCTATAACATAAATGATTACACTTGAAGCAAGTCAAAACATAACACCTTTTAATTTTGTTTTTCAGTGTCAGAAAAATCTCAGGCTAGTACCATTTCTCTGAATATATTCAGAAGAAAAATATAGCTCTGCAGAAGAGAATCAAATGGAATTTGCAACAAGGTGGTAACTTAAAGATAGGAATATACAATAAGGAATAACAGATATAACAATCTTACATCTCCACAGGCCTGTTGACCATATACACCAGCAGTACCTCCCTGAAAAAAAACAAAAACAAACAACCCCCCAGTTATTTCTCTTCTATAGTACTTAAGAAGAAAAGGTACACTTTAGACACCTTCAGTACTGAATACTGAATGATCCTTAGAGTATGTAAAGAATAGATGATAAGGAGAGGGTTGTACTCTGCAATATTACTGTACAAACACCAACATGCAAATGTAAGAGCCAGGCACACTAGCCCCTTATATAGTAGTGATTAGCTGGTGGTACTTGAGAAACACTTTGAAAAAAGACACTGTCAAAGCATTATTTTGATAGAAGTAAATTACAAGGATTTAATATAAGTGCTTGTAATTCAAACAGGCTATCTGTACAATGACTACATACACATCTATGTAAAAATTAGGAAGCAGAAACTGGAAGCAAAACAACTTGATTTGCAGTTAATCAAATACAAAAGAGAGGTCAAGAATAAATAATAATAATTCTTTTTTAAAAGGAAATCTCCCTTATTACTAATATAATCAATATTGTACCCCAAAACTTATTTTGTTGTTTGCAGAAACCCATGGATACTCTGATGAATTTTGTAGCTTACAAGTACTGGTGAAATTAATGTTATAAATTTTTTTGAAAGAGTGTCCATGTGGGTGCTGAGTTATCCTCTTTTTTCTAGTTTGAAGTGTCAAGTGGTAGTCTTTAGCCATAAAACTACATGTCTGGTTTATTTTTGTTTACTTGCTATACTGTAAAATACAAGCAAAAAAACCATTGACACAGAAAAAGTAAACTTGACTTTTCCATTTTTTTAAAGTTTCTTAATTTTTATACTGAATAAATGTTTAATCACAGTAACCTTGCATTAAAAAAGGAAAAACATTATAAATACTGAAAGGAAATCTATACATATATATTTGATATAAATCTGCAATTTTAGCCCTTACAGCTTGTCACCATCTTGATAAAAATTCATCAGCTAAGTTTTTGATCTATTCAGCACCACATTAGAGAACTCCTGCATTTTTCACCTATCTCTGGATGAATGGTTTGACCGATCTAGGATTTCTAAATGCACAAGTGTTCTTGCTGCTTGAAAGAATGAAAAACTGGAATAGCCTTGGTTATTGTAGATAACTTTGTGATTACTTCTAAGAGGAAGAAAAACTTAGAACATGCAGGCCAGCTTGCACCAGTCTTATCTTGGTAGAAGAGGGGATTAGACAATTTGTGACAGTGTAATGTAAATGTAAGAGAAACACATCCAGTCGTTTGTTTTTTTTCATATTCTACATAGCAGAAATACAAGCTCCTATTTAATAGTTTGCAAACTACTTCATATTGTTGAATAAAGGACCCAACTTCTAGTGTTCTCTTCATTATTATCTTTTTGCTAAAGAAACTCCTACATGAGCACTAATAAATAATGCAGTTGAAGGCTAGGAGTTTCTATAAACACAGTTATGGTGGAACAAAAAAGTAAACATAAAAATTACTTACAGGGACACATCCACTCTTGCTTATTGTGTAGACTACTGGATTCTGAAATAAAAACAGAAGTCAATTATTTCCATGTAAAAAAAGAATAAGAGACAATAAAAATAAAAGAGGAGCCCTGCTGCTTATGGCATGAGAGGTGTGCAAATGTGTCTTGCAAATACAGGATAAGCAAGTAGAGAGGTTACCAGTTCACTGGCAACTCTCTGTAAGAATTCTAATTCAGTATTAGAAATAAATCATCATCCAAATATCATATAACTTTGTCTTTGGTCATGTAACCTTTCAAAATTCACAAGTTATTTTACTAAAGAGTCTCTATTTCAGAAAAAAATTAGTAACTTCAAGCAGTTATGTGACAAGATGAGAAGCTCAACTCTCAGAAAAAGAGGCTGTACTACATATGAAAGAAACACAATGAAGGAAATCAGTATTTAGTAGATAAATAAAAATAACTGGTGTTTGTCAGAGCCTGGTAATTCCACTTACAGGTAGCAAAGACTGAACAAATGGAATATTAACAGATCAGTAATTGATAAATATATTCACTAATATGAAATACATCCTTGACAAGCTCAGATCAAGCAACTGGACACATACCAGAAAGCACTTGACAGGTGAGGTGCAAATAGGCACATTATAGCAGTGGAGATAATTAACAAAAAATCAAGTATACATTTCAGTGAAATGAAAGTGATCACTGGGAATACAGATATACATAGCCCATAGGTTTATAAGTGCTAACTAAACAGTGAAATCCCCAGCTTTTCTACTGCAAATATAATCCGATATTAAAGTGATAATGACATTACACTGGAATTTTAATGTATGCATGAATATCTGGTGAAGTTTGGAGAAATTTGGTAAATTTGTGTGGAGAAGACAGAGAAACACAAGTATAGTCCTTTTATTATTATCACAAAACCAATAAAACTGTTTATAATGAAAAATTTGTTTTCATTATGCCAGATGTTGTTTAAACTAAATAACAAAACGGTTTGAGACTGTGTTTGCATAAACTTTTTCACACATAGGTAGGAATCCTCAAAATAGAATATTTTTGCTTTCTTGATTTTTGTTTGGGGCTTTGTTTGGTTGTTTTTTCCCCTCAAAAATACAAGTTAATGCTTGATACAAATTCTTAATGTGTGAAGTCAGCTATCTTATAGCTAATATTGAAAGCAAGCTATTGAGTTCAATGCAGTGTAGGTAGCTGAATACAGTCCAGGTACTGAAGATACAGTTTGCTAGGTGACTAAGTCTGGCATTCTGTGTTGACTAGCAGAGGTGATATTTCAGTACAGTGTTAAATCACCTCAGCACTTTTCAGGCACAGAATTTTAGTTGTTCAAGGTTACTAGAGGGAAACTTACACATGCTGGAAGTTGGGTCTCTTACCTTATTGCTTGAATAGGTGTTCTGAGAGGAACTGGAAGGTCCAGCCTATAAAGAAATGACAATGTTATTTATTGTTTTGCAGAAATTTGATTTTTATACAAGGGATTTTCAGGAAAATAAGATCTACTTAAGGGGAAAACATACTAAGTAGCTTTCTGTGACTTAATTCCATCATCTGATGCTATTAAAATTATTTCAGCGATCTTTAAAGCCAGATATATTATATATATATATATATATATATATATATACACACACACACACACACACTAACTGCTGCAGCTGGCATACATTAACATAATTCTGCTCCTTGCACCTTTTTTATTTGGCCTCATACACTTAATGTCCGTCACTGAGGAGGAGATCTACACTGTCAAGATCATTAGAGAGTAGACAAAAGCTTTTTACCAATATGACTATGTAATCACTAGACACTATAAAGGGCATACTTGCTGGGAGGAAAAAAAGAAAAAAGGAGGCTTCATCACCAAGGAGAAATTCTAGAATTTTTTAAAAAAACAATAAAACATTAAATTTCACATCTAAATCATGATTTGCAAATAGCAAGGTTTCAGAGCTTTTGATTTTGAAAAGCAAGCAAGCAGTATGACTAAAAAGTGAAGGCAGAAAAAGATGAAAAACTTCCAACAAAGTAATTGCAGAGTAGCCAGAGAAAGCTTTCATGAGAAAATGGTAACAAGGCTGAGAACCATTTAGAAGGTTTATGATTTTAATCAAGCACAGTAAATTGCAAAAAAGAAAAATAAATCGAGTGACATGAGGGCTAAAGATGTGACAAGAAGCAGCTTTTGACAAAGTCTTTGGATCTTGGGCAATTGGCAGCACCAATGTCTTTGGGGAAAGAAAACTCACCATGACGCATCCGCCTTGTGCTGAGTATGTCCCCCCACGCTGCAAGAAAGTAGAGGTTCCAGTCACTGCTTATTGACTGGTGCACAACTACCAAATCATTTTAAACAGAAAATCACCTGAATTCACAACCAGGGTCTGAGTGAACAAGTCAGTGTTTGCTACTTTACTAAAAGTAGCAAAGATTTGAGAACTGATATTAAATAATTAAAAATATCCTCAAAACTGCACATAAAAATGTAGTCCCAAATGAGACCTCAGTAGTAAAGTAATTTGAATGTTACAACCTAATCTTCATGCTACAACCACAAAACAAGCAGACCAATAGGAGAGGAATTCATAAAGTGAGGTAACCGGAAATTTGGAAATTGAAGAAAAATTGCTCTTACCTTGCTACATTCTAATTCTATCACCAACTGTGGAAAAAGAAAAAAAAAGAAACATTCACAAGCTATTTACTAAGAAAGAAAAACACCTTATGGGAAATAAATTTTATTGAAGCAAGGACAAAAGCCTGGTGTTCATTCTTGGATAGATCACAATTTTATATAAACCAATGTTGCTAAAGTCAAGAACAAATATGGTAGATTTGATCAGATTTGATCTGACTATCATGTTTAAAATAAGGGTAATTCTTGGAAAAAAAACCCAAACTAATTTCTAAGGATATGCTATGCAGATATAGTGCCCAGGGACCAGGGAAGCAGTTAATAGCAGCACCAGAAGTACTGTAAAATTCTCCTTATAACCAATTTTATTTTGTCATTATGCTATAGGTTCGTTTGAAAATTAGATCATTATTAGTTTTCTTATTTCTGTGGGGGGCAAAAATATTTATTTTTCTAATTAATTTATTAAGAGAATTAGGAAGTTTAAAATGTTGAAAACATCTGATGATTTTGGCTTAGATTCATAATCATGTTTACTTTAACTATGTCTTGTATCAAGTAAAATATATTTTAATTTAGTGAAATATTTTCATTTACTACATTAATTTCTAGTATGCAGATACACTCCAAACGTACCTTCCTTTTACTTTTTCCTGTTGCGTTTACTGACTCAGATCTCACAGTCGTGAGAGTTTTGCTTTCAATCCCAACCCAAAATTTCTCGAGATCTTGAACAACAGTTGCACTGGAAAATTCCCAAAAGAATAATTATTTTTCTGACATATATTTCAGTACAAATAACAATAAACCTGCAGCTAAGAAAATCCCCTGTTTTGATTTTAAAGATATATAGTTTGAAAACTTTGAAAACCACCATCAGTTTCCAGAACACTTTTCCAGTTAGAATATTATTATCCAACATAATTTTGAAGATAAATAAAATAGATGCTTAGAAGTAGCAGAGGAGAAATGGATGGTACGTGAAGTAGCACCAAGCCCAGTGGGGAGTATCAGCTCAAATATCCATAAAAATTGTTAAAGCTCTTCTCTGCTCTGAAAAATCTATATCTGTAATGGTGAATTGATATTTATAGCATTAGTAAGTTGTAGTCATAGTGTTGTATTTTGTTTTCTTTTGTCCCTTTTTGTACTCAAGATTTAATAAAGCAAGGCCAAGATGCCCCTATCATAAATCTACACTTCAAGTAATACTAAGCTATCAGATATTTAGATATTTTCCCATTACATCAAGCATGCATTCTGCTAGATGAGATGATATTTTCAGAAGTAGCACTAAACATAAGGTCATTTTTAGTTCTGTTTTCAGCAGGTTAGTCCATAAATTCACTTTTAAATTTATCTTACAAGCATTAACATCAGACTATTATTCTTTCACTGATGAAATGAGAAAAGCTGAAACTCAATAGAATCTGAGCTTCACTTATTCAGGGAGCTAGTTACATTCCTATTTTTGCTCTTGTAACTAAAGAGGTCAAAGTGTAAAAGCTGATTAGTCAAATATCCACTAATATCCACAAATATCCACTGTGCTTATGAAATTATTACATATATTAACATCAGAAGGACAGTGTTTACATTTTATAATTATATCTTGAAATGGAAATCATGTTATTTAATGGACTCAGTGGGAAGTTACGACAGACTATGAAAAAACCCATGATTGTGGGAAGAACATCAGAAACAGCAACACAGATCCCCAGTAAAATAATCCATAGAAATAAAATTTACAGGAAAAAACCCACAAAAAATTATTTACATAAACTGAATATTTCCAACATCACGTGGAGCAATCCATGCTGTTGTCACTCTCTTCTTCACTTCTGAATTTGCATGACTTAATGCTGAATTCTGCAATTGAAAAAATACATGTATTCATATAGGATGTGTCAGTTACCTTTACCTATATTTTTAGGGGAACTTTCTCCACTATAACAGGTAACATTTATGTCCAAAAAATACCAGGTAGCTTCTATATTAGATCCATATCACACAGAAGATATATGGGGTTTTTTGAGGAAGTCTAATTTTTTAAACTCCAGTGATGCCAAGCTTTACCATATTAAAATATATTCATTTATTCTATCAATTCTGATTGAAGTATTTGAAAGCAAACCAAGATTAAGTAAGTATTCCAAAGACTGAACACGTACCGTCATATTATGACATTCCAAGCCTTTAGTGTTTGGATCTGTAATTTTAAAAGTTCCAACAGGAACATCTCCATCTACTTCTCGAGCTTGTAGATTAAATCCTTTAAAACCAGCATCTTTAAGTGCTTCTAGAGTCACTGTGAAAACAGACATTGAGATATTTAAGTTTTATGCACAACTGAAAAACTCTTAGGTGTTTAACAACTTATTTCCCTCACTCCAAAGCACAAGACTGCCTGTACAGGAAAAAAAACAACCAAACAAATTTTTTTAAAAAAATTAAATACACTGGTATTTATTATAGGTTTTATTAATAATCAAGCAAATTTCAATTAAGGAAAAAGAAGAAAACTGGAGAGGAACTTAAATGTAAAATAAAATGAAATACATGATTTACTGACCATTGTAAAAGTAATTCTGCTTTACCAAATGACAACTTTCTTATTACTATTTACTGACCATGGATCTTCAGAATACAAAGAATATTGGCTGATGGCCCTGCTGACCAAAAGGTTATTTATTCTGTCTAATTAGACCTGTGAAGTCAAAGTAGCTACAGAAGAAAGAGTCCTACATTTTGCCTCTGTTTTAAAAGCAAAGATTAACACTGGTCTAAGGATGATTTGTGAAATCATATTTTTCTTGTATGTATTATAACTGGAAAAGAAAAAACTAGATAATTTTTCTCTAGTGTTGTGTATTAAATAATAAAAATTATCTACTATGCCAATGTCATTATTAGGTACTTTCACAAATAAAATCAGAATAATGGTTTATGCCCAAAGGCAAGTATAGTAATTAAAAATAAGGACAGATAAACTGGAAATGGCAAAGAAGTAAAAGCAAAGACCAACCACACTTTGACAATTTAACATTTCCAAACATCTGCATAATTTGCCTTCCAATTTCTCATGGACTTTCGATCCTAATTCACTGATTGTTCACAGGTCTCACAGTAGGAATGACTTCCAACAGCTTGAACGCAGTGTTAAATCAAGCACAGGTGAACCAGTAAGAGTTCTGGCACATGGTGTGCCACAGGTGAAGCTGCAATATACTCAATGGAAGGGCAACTTAATGCAGCTCCACAAGACCAGGTACTGGATGCTTACAGGTTGGAGCAATAGAAAAGTAGTGCTAAAGAAATAAAAGCATAACAAGAAGGAAAAAAAAAAAAAAACCACACAAAAAAAACCCCAAAACCAAAGTCTAGTAGCATCTGGGATTCAAGATTTTTGTCATGGTAAATCACACATAACCTCACAGAGAACTGTGTATACTTAAATCCATACATCATTTACTGTATGGCAATACTGTTTTAAAAACAGCTATCAGTAATCAAACAGCCCTCCCATCCCTGGAGAGGCTGTTCACACATGTTTTTCCAAGAACAACAGCTATTACAGGACCAAAACGCTTCTCCATTCTTCTCCCTACAAATCACTCACCATGGAAGCATGCACATCCATGCTTCCAGGTTCAGTGAAAACAGAATTCCAGCTAAACAGAATTCCAGCAGTTAATCTGGTGAATAATGCTCTTTTTTTAGCCACCAAGATACACCAATGGAAGTTTGGCAGGTAACCATTCACCCCCACTTCCATGCTTCTTCTAGCAAATAGCTAGAAAAAAATCCGCAACACTGTCAAGCCACTTAAAGTGTGACAGCACCATGAGATGTCATCATAGTGTGGAGAAACAAGGCTGTCAAGAGTTCCATCCAAAGAGCAATTTAGGATTAGGAAGATAAAAAGGTAGTTTAAGCCACAGCTGCTCCACCTCCTGCAATTTGATAAAATCTAGGATGCAGCTCTTAGAAGGATGACTCAAAATGTCTCTCTCTTGAGTTGTCATGTACTGCATCCTGAATTTTTATTTTCCTGTAAGATGACACATGTGAAAATCTAATGAGTAGGACCCCTTTGTATTGCAGAAGCCTGATACAACAGCAAATACTCAAATATGAAGTTAAAGAGCAACTGATAATTAGTCCAATTTGGCCAGCTGCCCCATTTCAATTATACAAAAAGCATAGTTAAGTTAAGAGATATTTAGTAGATAGAGAGAAGAAAAGAAATAATATATTTCTATTATACAAATATATACATGTATATACTTGTATATAGAACATATAAAAAATATGAATATCCCAGGTATGGGTGAAGAGGACTGAAATAAATAAATAAATAAACTAATTAGACTGAGAAGAAAATGAGGCAATTTGCATGAAAATTGGTAGAAAATTCCAGAAGACATAGATAAAGATTTTACGTAATTCAGATTATTTACCTTGGATTTCATTTCCTGGCTCAAAATTATCAAATGATACAGCAATAATATACGGTGGTGTAGATGTCTGTGGTGCAGCTTCATAGTTTGGTAACAAAGAATCACAATCAATTGAGGTATTTGTCTGTGGAAAACCAAGGATTCCAGGCAAAAATATCCCACAGAACAAAAATGCAAACCAGGAATGTCTCCTCATCTGTAAAACAAAGAGACAATATAGTTTACAGTAACGTCTTCCTAGTAACTGCCATGTTTGACAAATACCTAGTTTTCTCCAGGGTAAGAAACAGAAAAGCTGGGCTTTCATTGCAGTCACATATGATGGAGACAATCATAGTATAGAATGTCCATAAGCACTGGCAGAACAGTGAGATATATGGCACAGATATTTGCATTTTAGAATATTGAATTTTTAATGGGAGTTTAATTCTCTTGGTTACATTTCAGCAATCCGTTAAAACCCATGTCTGCTGCATTATGGCTGTCGACTAGAAAAGGATTTAAATTAACTTCCTCATTGTTGAGTGGGCAGCTTTAGTTCAGCTCCTCAATTATTCAAGAATTAAAACACAGTCCTTGGTCTCTTGGGATGCTTTTTGTAGATATAACCACGACTAGCATGGTCTCTTCTGATTTCTTTGCTTATTCCCACTTCAAATAGACAACCAAGGAATCTATTGTTAAATGTCAGAAAATTCTTAGAAGTGTTTCAAAATCTTAATTTCCTCAAGGAATTTACAGAGGACTTCCTTGGAACTTCTAAAACATTTTAAAATGTTGAAATTTTTATTTCATGCTTCCCATGGGTTAAGAATAAATGATGAAAATAACTGAGGCAGGACTGAAGCTCAGTCTTCAAGGATTTTCAGCAGAAGAATATCTGTTTCTTTATAATTCATTTGTAATACTGACTCTGATAATAAACTGTTTTCAAGAAAAAAATTTCACGAGAGTATTCTCAGATACTCATTGCCACACTTTGTATTCCATCTTCAAAGTCTAAACATTCAGCTATGGAATCACATAACTTCTCAGGCCATTACATCTGAAGAGCGCCTCACTGTTCCAGTTACAAAAATGCTGATCCAACTGTTAAATCAGAAGTGTATTTAATAATGCTACTTTTCATGCTACCTGATGCAGAATTGCCTTGTGTGATGCAACAGGCTATAGCAGAATTAATGGAGATATTTATTTGAGATTTTTTTAAAGCATTTCAAACACAATGTAAGAGACAGATTCTATCGTCTGTCTCTGTAACTCAATCTGTGCATGGATGTGTAAGACCATTCCATTTTATATGTGCTGTTGAAATAACAGAAGCATCTGGAACCAAGAGGGGTGGGGCAGGGGAGGAACTTGGGAACACAATTCCAAACACCCATGCACTCTGAACTTAAACAACTTTTAAAGAAGTCGCTGAGTTGACAAATAATAAAACAGGTGACTGGGGTGTGTTGAAAGATTTCCTATAGGAAGATGATGAAGGTTTGCATGGTGTCACAACCAGTGAGTGCAGCAATCAGGAAAGCTGTATATGCAAGTTATCAAGTCTTTAAAGCAGATGAAGACTCCCTCCCAAAAGTCTCATGAAAACGTCACTTAAACGGGATCCTGGTAAGCATTACATTTTGGTATCAGTGCACTGGGTGCGGTTATCCAATCTCTTGTGACAATTTTGACATGACCCACATCTAATTAAATTTTAAATACAGCATGCATATGCTATTATATTAACAGATGTGGTAAACAGTGATTTAATATGAACCAGTCTATGTGTTGTTGAAATCTTTGTCTGACTCATGGAGAGATGAAAAAAAATCTGTTTGTAATTAGATGTTCTATTTCAAAGCACAGAGTCCCTAGCACCAGTTCAGCTGGGACTGGAATATAGGAGCTGAACTCTGTCAGGGAAGAAAACCAGTCTGAAACCTCCTTTGCTATTTTTCTAGCTGGAAGAGAGCTAGAAACACAAGCAAAACAAGATGAAACATGGCTGAGATTACTTCCCTTTGCACTGGCTCTCTGATTTAGCAGTTCAAGAGCTATTCCAAGAGTCTAATCATGCCATCCTTTGGAACCAGGTTTTA
The DNA here is from genome assembly GCF_036169615.1 of Heliangelus exortis. Lineage (NCBI taxonomy): Eukaryota > Metazoa > Chordata > Aves > Apodiformes > Trochilidae > Heliangelus > Heliangelus exortis. The sequence goes on along the minus strand of NC_092429.1, from coordinate 19,223,491 downwards.
GGAGAGGAAGAGAGAAATATTTCCATCTTACAAAATTCCAAGCCTAGACTTCAGGAACAGAAAATAACCTCCAAGTTTCAATAGATATCTAATGTAATTATGTTATTTTGCATCACAAATTTACCTCTTCTCCATGAAAAATAAAAGGAAACTAAAAGTCAGTAACTCTAAAATAGAAGCATAGGGAATTCTGGCAAATAAATATTATTTGCTAGCTTCTAATCAGATATAATTATAAAAGATTAGCTGTATTTTCAGTGTCTTCATCTGATGGAAAAATTCTAATTCTTATCACAGAAAAAAATCACATCTTCCTACTAGCCTATATAGACCTCATTTTTGCAGGACTTGAGCTGCTACCTTAGGAATCTTCTTCTTCATTTAGTCTAGTATGACTTCAGGCCAACAATTAAACCCCCAAGTGCTAGTTAGTTAGCTACTGTGTTCAATTCTAGTAGACTCAGGAAGAGACACTTTAGTGGTTTGCTTCTCCAGAGCCTTGGGCAAACCTCTGAATAGAGACAAAAGTATATTTAAAGACTTTTAAAACAACTGTATTTAATTAATATGCTAAATACATTTATATAATTTGAAAAACACAGTCCTGGCAAGTCCATTCTGTCAAGAGTTTAAGACAGAGGCTTGTCCACCTCTTCCTAATCCCATTCTGCATAAGTATTTTTTGTCTTTTCTTTCCACCTAAACACCTTCAATGACCCAGAGTTGCTCTTTAGCCTTTGAGAACAAATATCACCAGCTAGGAAGCACCCTGCTCACCACATCCCCACCAACACACCTTATCGACCAAGTGCTGGTGCGTGGGCATCCTCCGGTCCCTCCGTGGTCAGTGTGGGAGAGCAGCAGCTGGGCAGCCTGGCTGCCCCAGCAAGATGAGAGAGAGGAGGTGGGAGGCTTGGCCAATCAGCAGTGAGCTGGGGAGCCAGTGCAGCCAATCAGCAGTGAGGTGGGGAGCCATTGTGGCCAATCAGGACCAGCCATGCTTCTGCATGGAAATTAGGTCATGGCAGGTGGGACTCCGCAGCCTGGATGGGGCAATGACAACACACACTCCTCACAGGTGAATCATGCCCCCTCTGACCTTTAACAAGGCATCTGGAATAGCTCAGGCCTCTGAAGGGTGTTAGCCTAAGCTGGCACATTCACTAAATCTACAGAATTATGCTATACAGAAGTCTTGCTGATATTTCATGAGCAGCGTGACCTGCCTGTTTAATTTGACCTTGAGATATTCTGCTGGTAGTTTTTCACTTTTTTACTCCTTTCTTAAGGCTGGTTAAGACATCGAAAAATTCTACTCATCTAGACTGCCAAGCATTTTCTCAGAGTAGAGAGTTAATGAGGCAGTTTTATCTCAGGTGCCTTGTGGGAAGGATCTGGTTCTTGCATCCAACCTGCATTATTATTATTATAATGTATTATTATATTATATTATATTTTTATTCTCTTCAGAAGCATTTCACAAAGTCTCTGCTGAAGACTGGGAAAAAATTCAAAAGCTGGACGAAGAATCAAACTGAATAGAATAGAATCAAATAGAATAAAATGTTTTACTTTGGAGGTATCTGTGATCATCTGTGTTGTCCAACTGCCTGATCAGTTCAGGGCTGACCAAAGGTTAAAGCATGTTATTAAGGCACTGTATAAATGCATCTGAAACACTGACAATCTTGGGGCATCAACCACCTCTCTAGGAAGCTTGTTGCCACGTTTGAACATCCTCTTAGAAAAGAAATGCTTCCTAATGTTCAGTCTAAACTTCCCCTGGTGCAGCTTTGGAATATTCCCATGTGTCCTATCACTGGATACCAAGGAGAAGGGAGAAGAGAGCAGCACCTCTCCCCCAACCTCCCCTTTCAGGAAGCTGCAGAGAGCAATGAAGTCACACCCTTGGTCTCCTTTTATCCAAACCAGAGAAATCCAGATTCTTTAACTCCTCCTCACAGGACTTCCACCAGTTTTGTCACCTTGGTGGGATGCATGCAATGACCTTAACAATATTACGGGCATTTCTATTTAACCAGGGATATCAGGAAATCTATGAACTAAAAACTGTTAGCAAGAAGCTTCTGCTTCTTGATGTTTGTGCATTTAAATTTACTTCAAATTTTAAACACTGATAGCATTTTAAGAATATTATCTATTTTTAAGATTTAGCTTATTTAACTAACTGTATTCTCTTTCAGCTAATCACCTTTAGTTGATGAGTAGCATTTTATTGACACCATTACATTATGAAGGACCTTAATTCCTATATGCTACTATCCACTCGGGAACAGATCATAATCTTCCTTATCTTACTATACCACCAAACTTACCATTGATACCAATATTATATACCAATGAAAATGCATGCTACACACCACAAACACAATAGCATGCTGGCAATACAATTAAACAAATTATACAGTCAGGGAATATCAACTGATTGCACTAGAAACACATACATGGTATCTTTCAAATGCATATATGCAAGACCTTCTTCATTATCAGCTAGGAGATACTGAGGGGTAACTGGAAGGATCAGAACTCCAGAACACTCTTAGAAGCAAAGACTACTCCATGAATGTTTGGTTTGACAGACAGACATGTAAATATCAACCAATTAATTGCTATAATCTTGGTAATATTATGGTTACAAAGAAGCACAGATAAATAATATGCTTATGTTGGCTGTAACACTACACTGAATAAGCTAGTAAAGGCTGAGCAATGTGAGAGTTGTAAACCTGCAGTCCTACCTCCTAGACAATGTATTACTTGCAGTTTATTTCAAAGGAACGGTATTTCCACCTAATCAAATATATGACATTAATTCAGTGTTAGTTTACCTGTACTCCAGAATTGCCAGTTAAAAAAAAAAAAAATCTTTTCCAGGTCTCCACACTTGAAAGAACAATTTTTAGATCATAAATTAAATACCAACTGTCAGTGGTGCATTCCTGACTCTGGTGAAACCATGATTACAAAAAGTTTGCTACATACTGAAACTGCTGTGCACATGGACTTCCCTGATGCTGGAGTACCTTCAATGCCTATTCCTGTGGGGATTTTAGGCACCTTTTTTTTTGCTCTCTGACCAAAACTTAGGAACAAGCCAGGGAACATGAGGGAGAGGACAGAATTCAGAACACTGCAAGGAAGGAAATTCCTACTGGGCAGTGCACAAAACTTTTAAAGGCTACATAGTGGAAAAAGGGGAAGCCAGATACTCACCTAAGCAAAAGAGTACCTTCTTGAATAAAGGACTGCATACAGTGGCAGTGTTTCTACTACCAGCTGTTTAGACCAGTTGTGACCAAGTGGCCCATTTCCTTTTTTCTCACTGACATTATGACCCCCAGTTGCCTTCATATCTCTCAGCAGCACTCAGCTTACTCTCTGCAACTTCTCAGATAAAAATTCTTTTTGATCTGGTAACTTACATTGCAACTGGAGATGTTAGAGTGCATAGCAAAGCTTCAGCTAATGTCAACATATATATATATATATATATGTATATATAAATAAAAGATGTGACCTTTTATTTGTCAGGGTCTTCTATCTTTATCAAACTGCTTTGATGTTTCCAGAATGCAGTATGGATATACCTCTGAGCCTTGGCCTCTGCAGCAGAACTATTTTCCATAATTCTGACAAAGATAGCAATTATTATTGAACATCCTTGCCTCCTTTTAAGTGTCCGCTGCCTTCCCAAGCTCTCCCAGTCCTTTTCTTTCCTCTTTGCTCAAAGACAGCAGGCCAAGAAAAATACCTAGAAATGTTATAAAAAAAATTCCTTTTCTGACACCTACTTTGACAATCATAAGAAAGTTCTGTAACATTCTACATTTCATCTCTGAAGGAAAGTGGTTTGCTCAGTGCACAGCATTATTGCTATTAAGAGGATGTTATCATTGCTGAAATCCTCCAGCATACTTTTTGTAACTCAAAAGTACTCAACTGAAGTTATTTAGAAACACAGTCTCTTCTAAATTTTGTGGAGAGCATTCTTAAAAGGTTATGTGAATTGTATCATAATGATTATATGATGAGATATGTTTACTTTTCCTTCAAAACCAGTATTTCTTCTGCCTTATACTAATGTCATTATTTATAACCTGTTTCCAAGGCTTCTAAGTATCACCACTTTTTATTTATAAGGCAACATTACAATTCCTATGTTCAATTACATTCCCTTCTTAAAAACACACCAACATATAATACAGTAGAATTATTGCTCAAAATGGCTCTAGCTGTAACTAATTACAGCATTGTTCTGCAAAAAAATATTTACATAAAATAGTACATTGTAAGAGTTAAATTTACTAAATTTACTAAAAAATCTAAAATTTACATAGCATATTTTGCATTTTTAACGAAATATATTAAATGTATTCTCAATAAATGTGTAACTATATGATAATTCAGCAAGCCAGTAATGTATGCTTTAATACAAAACAAACAAAAAAAAAGAAATTAGAATTATGCTTTATCACATATTTTAAAATTTCAGTCCTTGTTGTCTTTATTTTCTTGTCTTTGCTCATATTAGTGCTTCTCTTGTCTGATTTAAAGTCTGCCAACAGTAGTGTAAGTGTGGTACTCCACACCCCGAAAGTCCTAGTTAGCTGATGTCACTGGGAGACTTCCATGAGAATAAGTGAGGGAAAAAAAAGGCTTGACTTGACTACAGAAGAGTAGAAAGGGAGTGATCAAATGGATAACTTCTACTTAACCCTTTTGATGCAGTAGAGATGTGGACAAAAAAGACTGTGCCTAGCTTATTGATGCCATATGCTTATGTGCTGCTCAGGAGAAACACATGAAATGAACAGCACATACAACAGCAATGATACATGAACATTGCATCATCTTATCTCATGCATTGTGCAAGCTAACAAACAGTATTGTCCCTCTGTGCTTTTAAGGTGAGTGCTTGGGTGTGGCTGCAAACAGGTGCAATACTTCATACAAACCACAGTGACTACTACTTGTCAGTGCTTTACCAGACTCTATAGTCAGATTCAACTAAATATAAATGTTCACGGAATGGCAGACAATATAGGAAGAGGGATCCCACTACTGAAATACACAGTCCAAAAGAAAATGGAAGCCTTAATATTTACAATAAAAATTTCATTGTTTTCACAGTCATAGAGAAGGAAAATGTTCTCTCTAGCACATCACCTACTGGTATTACTGAAAAGTTCTCTTTGTATTCAGTTGGTATCTATGGATCAAGAATACTTCAATCACAGCTGAAACACATTCATGGGTTCTTTGTAAATCACTATGGCCTAGAGGATTCACCTGTATAGTGGAGTTAATGCAAGCCAACAGTCCTGGGTCAAAATACCATAGCTACATGATACAAGCCACTGACTGGTTCAAACTTGCTTTTCTGACAATTCAAAAATTTTCACAGCTTAGGCTAATCAGGTTTTGGCTCATTTGAGAGAAATGTTGTTGCATGTGCATGACATCTCCACTATGTGGTCAGACAACACACAGATCTGGTATTAATAAACACAGAGCTACAACTTATAAATGTTGCTTTCTGTCTCTTGCATCAAGGGAGAGATGCTCAAACTAGTGAACATTTCTTTGGACTTCATCAACTTAAACACTTGGGATCCACTTCTTTGAATCTGTAACCAAAGGAAGCTTATTACTTAGTGTTATGTCAATCTATAGGGAATGTTTCTTGGTAAAAGAATGTATCTGTAGCTTTTGGGGGGTCTTGGGTTCATAATTCATAGAAGCCAAAAGCAGACATCATAATATGATATGCATTTTTGATAGGCAGAGAGGTTGTCTAATTTTCCTAACATCATGTGCACAACTATTTGAATACAGGAACATAAAGGAAGCAGAGGAAAGAGAAAAGGAATGACTGGCTCATGGTTTTTGGTAGTAGCAGACTCCCAAGCAATAGTAAGTTTTTTTAATTTTTCCAGGATATTATCAACAAGGCATTTGATATTGTGCAGGTTTCCAGTAATAAAAACACTTCTATTGCATCTTTTCCATTTGTCTCTGAACATACCTTGCCAACTCCTAATGTAGTAATCCCTACAGCTCCTTGTAAGGCAGGGAAGTATTATTATTTGTGTCTAACTTCACAGATGAGGAAACCGAGTCACAGAGGGATTAAGTGACTCTGCCAAAGTCATACAGAAAGTCTGCTGTCACTCATGGTGTGCGTCAGTCCTTGTCAGCACTCAGTGACACTCCCTGAAAAGTTCACTCATCCCCTTTCTCTGCGTAGGCCAAGATCTGTAAGATTTTGTAAGTATCATCTTCCAACCTAACCCTGACCGAAGAAACTTCACCAGCCCAGGTCAGAGTCAGGCTGAACAAAATCCTCAGTTAAAGGCTTTCCTGATGTTTCATTTAGACCTCTTCATTATCTTCAGGATTCTACTTTATTTTCACCTCTGCCAGGAATTTCTCCTCAGGGACTCTCCTAATTTAAAACTATGTAGCCAGGCAGGATAATACTGCACAAATAGACCATCCAATAAAACGTGCAGTAATTACACATTATTTCTTTCAGAACACACAGAGGACAAACCTCTCAAGTTTTACTTTGACACCTAGAAAATCTCCGCCTTCCTTCTCTACACAGTAGAAATCACCTGGAAGTTTCACAAAATTCATGTCACACTATTTATGTATACATGTACATATATATACACATACAGACAAACCACAAATGCATAATACCTCTTCTATAGACACTGTTATACTACAGGTGGAAATCTCTAAGTATATAGTACACAGTATGTAACACAGTAAAAAATAGCAAGAAAAATCTTAAAAAATTAATACCCACTTGCTGAAGTATTTCATAGTAACTTTCCAACCAAAATCTCTAATGCATTTTTATGTATAAACACTTATGTGATGCACGTCAGTGTGTGTTTTTATCAGAATAGATGGTGTAGTTAGTTTGGGTGATGCCTTTGTGTTATGAAAAATGTAAGTGCACATCATGTTCTTTTCTTGCTGCTGGTAAAGCACAAACTTGAGCTTTGTTTTAGATCTTCACTTCCCAGACAAAGTCTTAGCTTGATAAATTCTTGCATATCTTAACTCAATTTAATTTTTCTGTTCCTAAACTTGAAAAAAATTGACAAACACCCTGAATATCTTGTTTCATAGCTCTAGTTTGTGCACATAACAATGGAATCTTATTTTTTTTTTCCTATTTAAATTATGCACTTTGAAACTGCAAAAGACCATGATAACACAAATACTTCTTGTAATTTAACTTACTTTTAGCTTACATTATGTTATTTTGCATTCCATATGCATCTTAGGACACAGTATTTCCATTGAATGATGGCCTTTTTGTAAGATTGACATGATAGACAATAAATAGATCAACCAACTGAAAAAAGTTAAAAAAAAAGTCAATATGAATTTGAGGAGGTTGTTAACCCATCCCTCCCATTTTTCAAATTCAGATCTAGGGATATTGTTTTCTTTATAACCTGTCTCTATTTAAAAGCAATCATCTACCATTAAAAGCTAAGCTGCTCCATTATATTAGCAGAAAAAAAGCAGAGCTGCTCTTGGTTTTTTTCTTGTACTGAATCAGTAATCCACTTTTTTGATTTAAGCATTAGGTAGTCCTGCTCCAAAACAAGAAGCACCTTTTCTTTGGGGAAAGAAAGTAATTTTGTAAGTGAAAAAACAAGCATAAGAGCAGGGGAAGCTGCCATCTATTCCTTGTTCTGTCACAGATTTCCTGTGTGACTCTAGCAAGTTGTTAATCTCCATATGCCTCATCTAGAAAATGGGATAATAGTATTTAACTATTTCATTGAGAAGCTTAATGGTTGTGAAATGTGCTGAGCTCCCTGGATGGAAAGAAGCTGCTGTGTGAGTAAACAGTAATAGCATGATTATGATTGAAGAGAAGGTTTTAGGAGAGTCACTTTGTAACATCAGTATCACAATTCTGCATTACACAAACAAACCTGGCTAATAAGTGAGTCATTTACTGGGATATTACTGTTTTACTCATCTTGTAGTATCTACGCATGCTGTCTGGACCCCAGAGTCAAGACAAACTGTAAACACCCTGCAGTACTGTGGAAAAAAGAGACCTTCTTTAGAGAGCGACATTTCCTTTCTCTAGTCTTAGAATCTAACAGCAAGCATCAGCCTACAAAAAGTTTAGAACCATGCCTTCAGGCTTTGAAATCTGCAACAGAGTAGTACATCCCACCATATGAAAAATCATAGGCAGTTGTACATAAATTAGTTCCTTGTTGGTTTTTATTATGGTATTCTAGGAACAAAATGGGGCTTGAACTACTGTACCTGGCATTCTCATACTCTTAGATGGGAATGGAGCTATGTATTCTGAATGCATTTGTGGAAAAATATCTTATTCATGCAGCCAGTGGGAACCCCAGATGCTGAGAATCTCTAGAAAACCACAACTTTTACTGGAACTTTTCTATGGATGTAGGTACCTAATGTTAGACACACATACTCAGCAGTCCTAACTTACTGTCCCATCCTCTCCCTCCTTCTCATCAATATTTCCTGGGGCTTTTTTTTTTTTGTTTTGTGTTGTTTCTCTTTTTTGTTGTTGTTTTGTTTTGGGTATTTTTTTTTGTGGGTTTTTCTGTTTGTTTGCTTTGCTTTTTTTTTTTTTTTTTTTTTTTTTTTTTTAGGTTTATATTTTAGGCTTACATGTTTAAAATTAAATCAGGGCATGTAAGTTCCAAATATTCACTTTCAGCAACAGGAATGCAGTAACAACACTGTATAAACTGACTTGACTGATGCCTCTGTACAAATCTACACTTCCTTATAACAACACAGAGATTCACAGCTAAGACTAAGCCCTGCCTTTAACTTGGAAGGCAGTGTCTGCCAGCAAGACCTAACACTCAGTGGAGAAAAATGTGAGCTTGGCATGACTAGGGTAGGCATTAGAAGAGGTACAGCTGGGAGTGGAGAAACTGGAACGGGCAAGGTCGAGAGTATTAAAATTTGGCCTATTTCTTCTACTGAAACGCTCACTGAAGGACTGAACAGGGACAAAGTATCACACAGTTAGTACGTAAAGAGAGTAAAAATTATCAAATGAAAAAGTTACAGATTAATTCTTTTCCCCTGAATCTTCCTCTTGGTAAGTATTTGACTGCATGGGTGAGAAAAAAAGGATATAATATTGTATATCATACCTAGCTGACTCTCAGACTCCCCAGTCAATTCTCTTTCCATCTAATTTGAGCTGTGTGAAATTATAAAAGACAAATAACACAATGCAGCTGCAGAAACTACTATGTCAAGACTGTGTGCTCTTAGACAGCACAATCTCTTGCGCCTTGCTAAGAAGGTAGGAGCATAAAATGGTTGAAATGAGAAAAAAAAACAAAACAGGGGGAGAAGGGAAACCAGAAAACCAAGTCTTGAACTGGACTGAATTAGGAAGTAAGAATTGTAAACAGTATGGAACAGTACTGTTGACAGTACAGTTCAACAGTACAGTTTAATGTTTTCAAACCTTGAGGTCTGAGTGACCCTAAAGTGGCTCTAAAGAACTCAGAATAATTACAGAATCATAATTATTGAGGCTGAAAAAAACTTCTAAGATCATCAAGTCCAGCCTATGACCACCACCACACTGGCTAGACCATGGCATGAAGTGCCACATTCAGCCTTTCCTTAAACACCTCCAGGGATGGTGACTCCACCACTTCCCTGGGCAATCCATACCCATGTCCGATCACCCTCTCCATGAGGAAATGCTTCCTGATATCCAACCTAAACTTCCCCTGGCACAGATTCAGGCCATTCCCTCTTGTCCTGTCATTAGTTGCCTGGGAGAAGAGCCCAGGCACTTGCTTGCAGCTTTTTCCCACTCAGATTTTGGTATGGGAAGTAATAAGCTGTCTATTTTCCTCCCATATAAGCCCCCATACAGGTAGTTTCCAGAGCAAGTCTTAACCAAAAAAATGATCAATGGCCTTGCTACCCTCTGAATGAAATTTGCTCCTTTTTCCTATATCAGCATTAAATGCTTAATGGGCAATTACAGGAAGTTTTTAAATTTTTCAAGTATAGGAACCAACTTCCATTATGATTCACATTTATAACATAGGGGGTTAATAAGTTTAGAATAGAAAAATCAACTGTCTTTATAATTCACATATGTAATACTACTCAATTTGTAATTTATGCGTTTAGCTGCAAGGTACCTACAGTTTTATACCTTCATAATTTATACTTTGAAAATGTTTAAGTGTCTTTTAATTGTAGAGGGCCACTTGTTGGAAGTACAAAGTTCAAGGGCTGACACTGACCTGTGTGGTAATGACTTGAGGCCCTAGGGAACAGGGATGCCCCTTCATTTATTATGATCCCAACTGAGACACATCACAAAATATTGTGGCCTCTTGGTTAATGGTAATCTTGATTCTCATTCCCTTTGTACAGGAACACAAGGTAGTTTGTATTTATATGTTCCTCAGTATGCTGTGGCATTTTCATGCAAACGAAGTGGAAAGCATTAAAAAAAACCAACTGAAAATAGGGGCAAGTTTATCTGGAAGTTATCCAACTGATAAGCTTTGCCAAAAAAAACATCCCCCACAAAAAATATTTTTATTTGAGCAACAGAGTATTGTCAGTTCCAACCCTACTTTGGGCCACAGGAAAAGTGGTTGCATAAATCAGTTTCCTTTTTTCACTCTATTTATGAAAAAAATAGTAATAAAGAAGAATTTAAAACATAATCTGTATTTTGAATACTGAGAACAGTGGTTATTATTTTTGAAATCTTACAGCTTTGTACAGTTGAATTTGTCACCCTGGATCTAATCTCAGTTCTTTCACTTTTATAACTAAGGGAGACTCTCCTGCTGTAGAGCTCCTTCACACCAAAAGAGAGATTGGACCAAAATGTAATGATCCCCTTGGCTTAGGATTTTAGCCATGACACAGCTATTGATCTGCAAAGCTGCTTGTGGAAATGACAAACTGGACTTCTTGTAAATGGTTGAGAGAGACTTTTCACACCATTATATAACCGTTTCTTAAAACTGCTAGTATATTTAAGAAATGCTAATAATAGTAAATTAAGGCAGCATTGTCCACTTACCACTAAAATAGAAAGCACATTTGATTCTCTTAGAGACACAAATTTCTAGGAAGGTTCTTATTTTAGAGCCTTTTTGACCCTCTTTTATATCCAAAATCTTGCAACATAAATCTGTGAATTTTTGGATAGTACCAAACCTAGATACTCTATGCAAGCTGCAGTATTGCTAAGATAAATATTTTTCACTACAGTGAAAAGTCAGGAACAAGGTGCACCCATGAGGTTGTTATTGAGACACAGAATCAGGCTTAATCTCACAGTCCTAAGAAATACTGGTCCAGTATTTCACACTTATGTATGTCCCAGTCTCCAGTGTTTAACAATCACAGCAACTAGAAAATAAAATAGAAAGTGCAGCATTAGTGACACACTGATTCCAGCCAGCCACAGTTATTTATTTTGAGAGAAAATAACGAAAGAGGAGGGAGGGATTTGTGAGGGAGCCAAGGGAGTGCTCTGTGTTTCGCCATTTCCTGTTTTGAACAGTTTAATTAGGCTTACCCTGCAATTAATTTTAGGAGCAGATCTTGCAGCACCCTAAATATATATACTCTTTCCTGGCCCTGGGCTCCAGAAGCTCCCGCTAAACTGATGATACTTCTAAGACCACAAACTTTTTGCAAGCTCATCAACGGACAATAAAGCAAATTACTTTTTGCATTCCAAAGTTGTAGATGATAGCATTATTCTTGAACTGGACTACTTAGAAGTTCGTAACACAACTTAGTAACCTGAGTTACATCCTACTAGATGACCTATGACCTATTGATACAGTTTTGGAATTTAGAATGAGAAAAAATGTAACCTTTTAAGAAATTGTTTACTTGACATGCAGAAAGCCAGCGGATCCTTCAAAACTGCAGTGCTAATGAAGAATGAAAATGAAAAGCATAGCATATACTATACATGAGGGCCAAATGTAGTTTTCATGAGCAAGAATCAAACTCACACATTATCTGTAGAGCACATTTAGTATATTGGTAAGACTAAAAGCAAATTTATAAGGACAAAATCAACACCTATTTCTTAGAATACTTGTCCTAACAAAATTATTTGTAAAAAAATAATAAAAGGCTGAACAGAATATGAGAGAAAATGTATTATTAACAGTTTTAAGCAGCTTTTTTTCCTGGCAGTGAATAAAACTCGTTTCCTCAAAATGAAGATTGGAAACAAGTAACAGCAATGTCACTGATGTCCTGGTGATGGTAACTGGTCCTCTCCACTTGCAAGCAATGACACCTACTCTTACGAAAGCAGGAGGGTGTCTGATTCCATCTATCTGCTAATCTAGATGAAGGACCCTTCTTTACTCAGAAATAATAGGATAGGAGAGGTGTGGATACACTCATATGTGCACAGAAGACTCATATTTATATTGCCTGGCAAACACCTTAGGTGTGACAGGCTTGAGCAAGGCCTATTATCATTTCTGCAGATAGCTTGCTACACTGAAATCAGTCCTGTGATAATTATTTCCAAGAGCTTGATTGGATGACATTGCATCATAACTCCATTTTCTGCTAAGACTTACTTTTGCTGACAGTCAAGAGTTTCCTTATACTCTCAGCTTGTGAGCTACTTCTAGACTAGCCAAAGAAACTTTGTTATGCAAGAAATCATATATTAACACTAATCTGACTTTTTTTTTTTAAAAACAATATATAAAGTGGTCAGCCAGGAAACACAATTTCTATGTGTATCTTTTCTATGTTTTCTAAAGCCTAAGCTTCTCCTTTCACTCTAAAGAGCAGTGAGAAGTCACTGTAGGATGTGTTCTCCCACTTTCAAAACAGGTGAATTTCCACTCCTTCAGCAGCAGACACTTTAAGGAATACTCGAGGTAACAATTTCAGGTAACCATGTTTAGAGCTCTTAACATTTTTCACGGTAAATTTGAATTCTCTCTACTAAAGGAAAAAAAAAGAACTTAGTTTTTACAGAAAGTCAGTTCCCCAGAGCTAAAATAATGTCTTCCATTTTGTTTCAAAATAGTAAGCATGCCTGGAATCACTTCTGAAATAAGCAGTTAGAAGTGCAGTATATTTAATATAGTTTAATAATGTTTTGAGGCACATCTATAGCCACCAGTCTGCAACTGTGTGATGGGGATAGAGTCAGTTAATGCTCACCAACATCATCCCCAGAATGTCTACCAATTCATCCTCAAAATAAAATCAAGTGCAAGCAGCTACAGAATCTGGTTTACAAAGACTACTCATTACAGACACCATAATAGAAAGGACCTAGAGGCTTAAGACAAAACATTCCTACCAAAGCCTCTTCACCTTTCCTTTCTGAATTTTTGTTGTTGTTCACTCTTAATCAATTTCCTTCATCCCTTTTTCTTAATCACATCACTGATTCCTCCATCAGACAGAAGCTGGTCTTCCTGTGTCAGCTGTGCCTTATACCAACTTTGTGTCTTGCCAGTCCGGTTATAAACCTCTATGACCTTCAGTCATTGACCAAAACTTTCATTACTGAGGCTTGATTAATAAACCATCTAAAAATCTGCTTTGGAGGTCAGTGGGAATGGAATATACCAAATCTAATTCTCATAACTCTGGGTGTTAGGATCACACTGAGAGCTCAGCACAGAAGAAAATGCAGGAATGAACTGAAGAAAGCATGGCAACAGAGAGCATCAAACAGGTGAGGGACAGGAATGTAAACAGGGAAGCATGTCTTACAGGGTACCTTTCTGTGAAATGGAAGAAAGGTGAGCATGCAAAGCATTCAGATGGTCTATATCTTGGATAAATACATCTGCCCTGAAGAAACAAACAAGCAAACCACTTCATACTACTAGTATTCCCTTCCATTTACTAGTTATGAAAATACTTTGAACTCAGAGTTTACTGAAAAGTACCTAGCTAGTTAACTAAGTTAACAAAGATCATGTTTTTGAAGTGGTCACTCTTGTCCTTCCATCTAATTGTCCCTGTGTCTCTTGCTGTTACTCATGATGTTAAGCTTAAATGTAAGGTTATCACCTTTTGGATGGGGAGACCAAGTATTATGTCTTTGAAGCACAATGTATCCTAATTAGGTATAATCAATATTAATTATAGTTGTATAATTGAAAATATGAAGATGAGAAAAAGGAAATGGCTGAGATCATAATAACAAGTTTGTAGTAGGACTGATAGGGAAAAGTGCTGTGAGAAGTTGGCCACCTGAGGAAACACATACCTACTTATTGAGGTTTTCCTTACAGTTGAAGAAATATTGAAGTCAAAGTGTCCTAGGTGTCACATTAAACATTATTTATAAGGTTAACAAGCTCTAGAAGTGAAACTATACTTTCTTTCTACTTAAGGTACATCTACCTCTGAGAGTTTTGCTGTGGTAACCTCTTTGGAATGTAGCAATTACCACCTACATGGCAAATTGGAAGTCTTGCATTCCTCTGCTAGTAATCCACTCCTCCATTTAGCCAGAGGACAGGGAGGAGAAGGAGGTGTCTAGTGGATAGAACAGTCAGAGTCACAGAGTATCCTACTGGAAGAGTAAAGAAGCATTAGGCTTAAACCTCACAGTGCAAGACTTTAGAGCCCTATGCATGGAATCTAAAAGCCCTGTGTACCCATGAGATACAAGCTAATTTGGATAAAAATGGAAACTGAGCTCCATCACACTTCAGATCTAATCCTTTGTGTTCCTTCTGACCACTGAACTCTGGCATTCCCAGAAAAATTGCTCAGTACTATCTTGCTAACACAAGACAGAGTTTTTTGCTTTCTGACAGGCTCACAGTTAAATACTACACACCCAAATGAAGTTAACTTCATGCTACAGCTATGTTTTGCTTTCCAGTCCAAGGAGAAGTCATGCTACATCAGTGTATCAGCATACAGTAATATATACACAAATAAATAAATATAAATTATCATGTATCAGTGTAATGCTGCCATTTCAGTACAAGTTTTACAAATAATGTTTTTATCTCCCAAACAGTCGTGCATAAAATGCAAATTTCAGAATGAATACATACTTTAAAAAGGAAGAGAAATCTGTGTATAAAAACCTTCCTCAAACCCCACAAGTCTCTGCCTTTTGGTTGCAGTTCAGCAATCTTATGCAACCTCCAAGACCACAAGTGGTTATCTAACTAATTTGACACCTATGTTTTAATCACCAGAAAGGGTTATATATAAATTACTGATCAACTGGGGAGAGAGCAGAAATGATGGAGCTGAAAACCAAAATCAAAACTTTCCTAAAAGAAGTGTGTTAACCATGTAGCAATAGCTGTCAGCCACTTCCCATGTGTTTTGAAACTACCAAAAGTTCTTAGAGTACAGCAGTCATAATTTTCCAAGAAAGGAAGTTAAGGGTACAGAGACACCTACATGTTATGCAAATGTCTCTTCTGTTAATTCAGAGCAATCCTAAAATTCTTAGCACTGGAGACACAGTGGTGTGTACTAATTACTGTCACAACTGTGCAGAATTTCAAAGCATCCTCATGTCTCAGTTTTGTGCCAAAATTCTAATGTGTATATATATATATATATATATATTAAATTGTATATTATATATAATTAAAATATAGTACTTAATAAAGCATTGATTCTTAAAAATGCTAAAGACTATATAGCGTCCTGTACTTCTACTTCTTCCACCCATGTTTGAAAACGTATATACAATCATAAATACATGATGAAAGAGTATATTTATTAGCAGTACTTTGAGTATATAATTATAGCAAATTAAATAAAGAACGCTGAGAATTAACTATGAGACAAAAGTTACTATTATAGTAATTAGGTATTATTTCTGTATATGACATCTAAAGACTTCAAAATGTGAAGTTCAATCACATAAAACCTTAGAATCATATGCAGTACTTAGGCTTCCAGGGATTTTGATAATTTCTAGATGAAATTCACAGCAGTATATTAGCTCTACTGAAGATGGGTTAAGTGAAGCATAGGGAAATTGAGAGTCCTCTTTAAGACACCATAGTAAACAGGCAAAAGAGACAGAAATAAGAATGACAAAATAATGCAGATTTTTTACTGCAGCCAAGTGGAAATTTATTTTTTTTTTTTTGCCTTTTCAGGAGCTCTTTTTTCCCTTAAAAAAGTATCTGTTTTCAAAAGTGAAAACTAGATGACAACTGAAATAAGTGTGGAAATGCATCCGTGGTTCCAATTAGTTCCTCAGGTTGCTCTTCCATTTTGTGGTCCAGAATTCCTAATCAAAATTCTATTCCATTTTTGTATAATATCACTAGAGCCCTATGACTGTGATTCCTGATAGGACATATTATGTAGCTGGCGAGACAGAAAAATTGGACATTATGTACTTAGGAGTACAAATCTCAACAGACAGTTGGCATTATTTCCAGATCAAGCTACATTTTAAATACCACTATCTCTTTCTTCACCTCCATACAGTATCTGGAAATACAGAATCACAGAATTGTCATGGTTGCAAAAGACCTCTAAGATCATCTCATCAACCATCAACATTTCCCCCCCTGCAGTACAATAAAAAAAAATATATTTATTTATATAACCATGCCCACTTGAGCATGTCCTGAAGTACCTCATCTACACATTTTTAAAATACTTCCAGGGATGGTGACTCCACCACATACCTAGGCAGCCTAAAGTAAAGAAATTCCTCCTAATACCTAGCCTAAAACTTTGGTGCAAATTCAGGCCATTTCCTATAGTTCTATCATTATTTACTCAAGAGAAGAGGCCAACACCTACCTCCTTACAACCTCCTTTCAGATAGCTGTATAGTTCATAGACAACTGTGTCCAGCAAAGGGATTCTTTAGGTCTACGATTTGTTGGCATCATGGTAAGAGACTGAAGATTACCTCAGCCCATACACTCCCTGAAAACTTGAGAATATTCTTCTCATCCTTCATTTTACTGACTTCTTGAGTCTCACACATGAATGATTTTGTTCCAGGCTGAATGGTGTTCTTCCTGTTGAACAAAACCATCTTCTTTTATTTACCTACAGTAAATAAAAATGAGGAAAAAACCCTAACCTAACTTCTGCCCATATTAAAAAAAGAAATCTAAAAAAAGAATATTAAAAAAAGAAATCTAAACTTTCAAAGTGTGGATAAAGTTTCTTTCTATCTATAAAATATAGGGTAAAAATTGTTACTTCAATACAGCATTAATACATGTAGTTTAAGAAACCTCAGTTTAATAATTTCAGTGATCCTTATAAAGGATCAACAAGTATTTATTTGCTTTTAAAATTCTCACAGAGAATGTTTTCTCCAATTTGATAAATGGGAATACAGCAGAATTTAAATTCTTTCCTATTAGATTCCCACCAAGGTACCAACTTTAAATTTCAAGAAAGGCAAACAACCTCTGTGTCTGACTGGTTTAAAGAATCTGTCATGACAGTATATCCAATCACACTGTAAGCCTCCCTATCCTGGAAAAACAATAGTTTGAAGCATTAATACTTCTGAGTTCTAATTTTAATTGTTGTTCTAAAGGTGCATAAACTGTCTAAAGCCATTTTATGCAAAAGTAAACCTGCAATTACTCAAGGCATAGAAATTAAATTACTCTGTATTTACTGTGATCCAGCTGATAATCTACTGCAGTGCTTACCTCTAACTGAATGGTGCCTGGAGGCCTTGGAAAAGCTCTGGAGTAACCTAACCATATCAAATGCATCACTATGGCCCCCAGAGGCCTGGGGAGAGACCTGGAGCAATACTAGCCAGAGAGCCAGAACATTAAAAGAAAATCTACCTTTTAACAGCTGTCACAATAGGCTTGACTATAGGCTTTACAAATTATAAAATTATCTGGAAGATGTGGTGCTCCCACCCAGCTTCAGCAACTGGAATAACAACTAGAAAATGTAGCCTGTTAAAAACATGTAAAGCTGATGGCTAGAGCTTAAAGTTGGAGGACAGATGAACCTAGATTTTTTCAGCTACAGACTTTATATTTTTCTCTAATTATTGTATCTATATTAAGCCCTTCTGAGCCACTTAAAATTATTTACCATTTCATGTCACTCTTTTTATTCTTCTTCTTATCATGTCTCAGTACCTGAGTGCATCCACATTCCTTTCTACTGCTGGTAGTGCTGCTTTTTTATTTCTTGAGTACAGCCTTACAATTATCCAAATATACTGCAGCATAAATCTGAGGCCTACAAATCTCTCATACTATATGAGTACAAAGACATTCAAAGCAAATGCTGGCAGCTAAATCCAAGCACAACACAGTTTTTCTGAGTCCTAAATTATAAACTTTCAATTACAGTTTCATCATTGCTGGCCTCACAGTTTGCATTTGACTGTCTTAGAAAATGCTGTGTGCAAGCTGAATGCCATTTAAAAAAAATCCATGTAACAAAATACTTAAAGTAAGTAATTATAGTGAAAGATTAACCTGGCAGAACCTATTTTTTTGTTTTCAGTATCTTTGTAAATAAGAACCACATATAAGGAGAGAGATATGGATGTGAACAATTACAGGATCATTAGATGAACTACAACACAAGTAAGAAATCGGTGCCTAACACACACCTGTTTTCATGTCCTAGTATTTCCCATTCTTTAGGAGATAAATAGATTCTTGTACCTTCGAATAAAACAGATAAAGATTCACAAACTTTTTAATGTTGAAATTTACTCATTAGCTTCAGTTATCACTTTAAAACATCAAAGTGTCAAAGATGTATTCCCTTCTCCTTCCCCTACATTGGAATACATTACCAAAACATTTTCTAAACATTTTAAAAAAACCCCAAACTGCGGGAGTGGAGACTTCAGCCACTAAAACACACAAACAAGAGTGTGTTTTACAGTCTGTGTGTGCTTTTTTTCACAGTCTGACACAGAGGACCAGAACTGAATCTCCCAGCCTTGTCCCGGCAGGAGTTTGAACAACGGAATGTGGCGAACTGGCGCCATCCTCTGCTACGAAGAGGAAAATGTTAATTTTTTCAGCTATGACAGTTGCATTCTGACCCAATCTATCTTCCCAGGCTTTCTATTGAGATATTTACCTCCAGCCAGCAGTGCTAGTCTCTAGCCTACCATCTAGTCAAGTAAGATCCTCTTTAACACGTTGCCCATGGTATTTAAAGCAATCACGTCCACAAAATTCATACCACCTTCCTTTAAAAACTCTACCACAAAACATCTCAGTAGTAGTTAACATACTAATGCTCTGCAATGACTGCTCTTGCTAAAGCAATATTATATCCTTATTTTTCCAATCTTCAGGGTGTTAAATCAGGCAGATATATGTTTGCATTTGGAACCATTTTTTGACAGCATATTATTAGAGTAGATAACACTCTCCAGGTTTAGACCGTATGTAGGTCTAACAGACAATAGGCATAAGATGATTACAAAGGAATTTAACATATAGCTCCTGAATGTACCCCACAAAAGAATTGATTGTTCATTCTGTAGAAACATTTCCCTTGAAATAAATAAATCTTTCAGCTTTACTAAATATTTGTGACTGTGATTCTAAACAAGCACTTAAAAAAAGAAATTCTACTATTATAATTTAACCTCAACTTAGAACATTTTATTTTGATATACCTACTTACAAATCTGTGAGTCTTAAATGACTGCAGATGTCTGTCTTCCCTTTGAACAGATTAAAAGATATCATCCCAGATTTCTCACTGCTTAGAACTCAGAAATATAGAACTCAATGTTTGTTAGAAAATTGAACATAAGGAGCTTACCTCTATTAGTACTTGAAGTTAGGGTCATCCAGCTTAAGATCCTTGCCAGACTGCAGCACAATTCTCTTCTTCTGTGATGAGCTTTCATTCTCATTTTAAAAAGGCACTATAGGAATGAACAGTTCCTCAGTCTGAAGTTGTACTGAGATACTGCTGTGGCACACACATGGGCACAGTGAAGTGAAATACTCCTGGCTTTCACAGATTACATAAGCTTATATCACTAGGTAAATAATTTTACTATTTGCCAAATGTAGTCAGTGATATAGTCAGAGCTTCATTCCTATAGTACTCTGAGTTTATTACCCAGGGTGAACAGCCACCTGTGAACAAAAGGTTGTTGATAGTACAGACATATTACAGAGAGATAAAGCATTCTAAAAGAAATGGATTCAAGGCATTATAATACAGTGAGACAAACACATCACAGTCAATAGGATTGTGCAAGCACCTACAGAAACTCAAAGTCTGCAACAGTGCTGATGGCTAGTAAGTGCCACCTGACTAACCAAGAAGAACACAGTTTCCTTTCTATATTGCTCGGGTTCATTTTTCTTTTCCCAACTGATAGCAACATTACTTGCTAATTCTGCTTTGGAATTTAAACAAGCGAGAAAAAATTATTACTAAAATGAATAACAGATAAGCTGCACCTTGTTCAGGATTGTACATGCTTCTCATGCTCTGAAATCAATATTCCCCATCCCAATCTAAATGGCCATTGCTCCACTTGGACACCTGTACTATTAAGCAAAACTAGGAAGCTTCTGCTTGAATTTATTGTGGTCTGTGAAACACTAAACACATGGATAAGTCTCACAGACTAATACTCAGGGCTGAGCTCTCTCTCCCTCATGCTGCTACATTAAAACAACAGGTACATAACCTCTGAATTTTGCACAAGAAAAGAAATACCATAGATTTTCCATACCAATGGAATATTGGTATGGAATATGGAAATTTCCATACCATAATTGGTATGGAAAAATACCAATTTTCCTTACTTACTGTTTTCACTTGTTTTCCTGACAAGTGAGGAGCTCACCTACAAGACCCACTTGCTACCCACTGTTGGTGTTGACAGCTTCTCAGACAGATTTAGGGGAGACTTCTCTAATTATTTGGCATGTAAAAGCCCCAGCAGGGTTCTGCTTTGCCAGTCCTCCCTCCTGAATTGCAAGCTGTGCTACCCTGTGACTGGATGGGAAGATACACAGGCTGTGCCAACATGGGATGCTCGCTCAGGAGGTAACCCAAATAACCTTTGAAGAGACAAGGAACTTACGGCTGTTCAGTAGCCACAGACACATTCACTGGCCAGTCTGAGCACAGGGTTAAGATTAATGTTCTCTCTACTAACCTGACCACCACCCGTATGCGCTCCCGTCGGAAGCCCGAGGCCCCCCCCCGCCCTCCGGCGCCTTTTCGCTCTCTCGGCCCGACTGAGGAAGAGGGCAGACAGCCAGGGCCCGGTCCCGCGGGAGGATGGCGGGCACACGCCGTCCTCACTTTTCCGAGGAAGCGTGCAGGCTCAAGCACACACACAACACTAAACCCCCCGCGTCCCGGCTTAGAAGCCGCGGTGCTGTCCCAGGGAAGGCTGCACGGCCGCCGCAGGGCGTCAGAGCCGCTCCCTTTGCTCCCTCGCCGGGGCCGCTGGCCGGCGGACGCTCAGAGGGCGCTGAGGCGATGGCGCTCGGGGCTCCCCTCTGAGCAGCTCCCGCCGCAGCCAGCAGCCACCTGGAATGCCCTTTCCCAGGTGATGAGATAAGCTGTCTCTCTAGGGTGACCCACAATAACACGGCAATAGGGGCAGATCTCACATTTCCTGACTAGAGATGCATTTCAAATCGCTAACTGCAGTTTCAAAAGGAGCTTTCAGCAGAAACCTGCCCGCCCCCATTTCAGCCGCTGGCTGAGCTGCTCGAGGTGCTGTTGAGGGCTCAGGAAGTCGCTCTGAAGTCACACGCTCCTCCCTTTGGTGGCAACTCAGCGACTGGATATTTCTACATTTCCTTAAAATTTTGTCAACAGGTTATTTAACTAAAAGCATTATACCACAGAGTAATATAAATTACCTTCTTCAAGGAAATGCATGAGAAGAGGATTAGAAAAATCTTAATTTTATGAAATATGCAATGAAATGGGGCACGTGCAAAGCTAGTTCTTTCTTTCACAGTCACCTTTGGTGGGAGACTGATTTTACAAAGCAGATTCAGAAAGTAAAATCCCTTCTACATAGTGGTAGAAAATTACCTAGTAACTGTGTATCAGCTGGGCAGCTGTTAATCAGTACACCTTCAGACAGTTCTCTTGGGGACTTCAATTCCATGTTAACTGATAGCAGAAAGGACACACAAAGCCCTCCTAGCCCAATCCCACTCAAACCCAGCTGAGACATCAGACATTCACACAGATTTAAGGATCTGTGTACAAGGCTCAAATCTATGTGGTTTTTTTTCTTAAATAATTGATAAGTGTTATCACATACTATTAATATTTTACTCAAGTTAATGATTTCTCCCATGTTAAACTGCCAACAACCAAACAAGCATCTGTAATGTTTGGCTTTTTTTTCCAAGCAACCACATGAAAAGGTTAACTGTGTGAATTAATGAATTTTATTTTGTGCATTTCAGAAATATATGAATGACATTTTCTAAAATCTGTCATTGGTGTGCTAGACAAACACATAAAACTCATCTTTCCATTTGACATTACAACATGCAGTGTGAGGATAATACATTATTTTACCTGAATTCTCAAGTTAATCCTTGAATAAAGCAAGAACTATTAACTGTATGAACACTGGTAACAGTCAATATTATTTCAATTAGGAGGAAATAAAAATCTGTTTCAATAACATAGATCAAGGAACATCAACTGGAACACAATGGATTCACAGTCTTACTAAGTTCTTTAGTTTATTTCTAAAACATTTTACTGACTAAAACTTCACACGACTAATATGGTTTTGAGTGTATAATATAAATAATACCATTGAATGAAAACACAGTTCAGGATCGGTCAACATAAGTCAGCTTTTTTTAGGGGATAATAACTTACATATAGCATTTATCTAGCTGAACACCAGCTCATGTAAGTGTTAGATTTAACATTAGGTTTTTTCCCTCTTCATTTTTAAATTGTCTGGCTTGACAAAGTTGAGTAGCTTTTTGATAAAAAAAAAAAACCAAAACCCATCAAAAAACAAAAACAGCAACCCCCAAAAACACATTAACCCCCCAACAGTTATAACCCTCCAATCTTACTTTTGTTGCTACTTAACAAAGTCAACCAATATGATGCATATTTTATTAAAACACTTGTCACTAAGACTATGTTCAGCTAATTAATGCCAAAGCAACATTATAAGTGGGCATAATTATAGGTTTGATAACGTGTCTTCTTGTATGCAGTGGTGATTTATCTTTAAATTAGAAAAAAAATAGCAGTGGCAATTATGCAGTCTCTGTCAGCAGTGCAGTTTGCAATACAGTGGAAAGTTGTCTAAAACAACATAGGAAGGTTTTGAGAAATAATATATTCTGGTTTTTTGTGGTGTTTTTTGTTTGGTTTTTTTCTGCAACACTGAAAGAGTGTTATTGACAATGTATTTAATTTTACACCTTGCAGAAATCTTTTTCAACAGTCATAACTCTTAAGCTGTACTTCCAATTTTAAAATGTTGTCATCAAGAATGAAAACTTTATTCTCCCATATTGTTCCTGCTTTCCAAACTATACGAGCTATAAAACAACTTGAAATAACAAATGAGAAATAATTATATAGGAAAACAGTAAAAAGTTATACAGTAGGACACAAACCCTGTTATCAATATCAAGAGTTCTGGAAGTCTAGTACAGTATGAAAAATACTTCATTTGCCTCTTGCACATTAAAAAAATAATGCATGGCTGACTGGCTGACATTTCAGTAATGTTTGTGATAAAGTAACATCTCTCATGCATTGTGTTGAGAAAATAAAAATTTCTGAACTCATGTACTGCAGCAGCTCAAAAGTTGAGGTACAATATAGACCTTCCCTAATGATATCCTTAAAGTACTGGACACTTCAGAAAGGGAGTTCAAATACTTACTAATCTTTCAAATAAATAATGTGAATATAGCTCCCTCTTACAATTAATTTATCTTCAGCTTATTAACTTGCCCTTAAATGTAACAATCTGTAACACATCTTCCTGAACAAGACAGTCCAATTGCACTGTACTTTAGACAGGGTACAGAAACTATAAAGTACAGATATAATAAAATCTTGACCTAAGTGTTATTAGTGCATTGTAATTAAATCCCATGTACATTTTTTCAGCATATGTTGTCTAACATTAAGAAACAAAAGATGAGTTCTGCTTTCTGGGAAGTGTTGTCAGACTTACTCTTTGCCTGTTTATTGCACTATGATAAAAAAAAAACAAAAAAACAACCAAACAAAAAAACCCCACATGAACAGAGGGTTGAGAATTACCGACTGCACCACTCTTCTGTCAACCACTCTTCAGTTTGGGAACACTGAAAAGAACTCAATATGAGCATGCAGACATCTAAATATTAAAGAACAGACATGTTTTGCACAACAGTTGCTGGATGCTGTTCCTGAGGAACACAAAGTGATAGCATGCTTACTTACTGGTGTAATTTCAAAAGGTCTAGAAACTTCCTATGCTCTGGTGGTATGCTAGTATCTCTTCCTGATGATATTAAATGTTTCCACCTGCTTCAATACAGCTAAGAATAAAGGCACATTGATTTCTATATCTTTGGCCTCCCTTAACATATAGGCTGTGCATTATATGCACATGTTCAAGTTCCTTATGAATTCATCATGGTGAAAAACATTTAGATGAAGAAATGGGTTTGCTGCATGACAAATACATTTAAAGGTGAATTAGCATAGGGTAATACCTCATTATTGCTTGAGTTAACACTCAAAGTAGTTTAATTTTTTTGAAAATTTTATATATTAAGTTCAAAGGTTGGCTTATTACAGTATTCATAACCCTTATTTTTATAGATGCTTAAAGGAGTGTTCAAGAGAACACAAATAAGAAAATCCTCATAATACAGTTCAGAGAGACAACATTCTGCCTTCATTAATGTATGATGCTGCAGCATAAAGCATACCAAATTCAGAATGTTATAGGTTAATCTATTCCCCTTTAGGCATGCATTTGCAAAATATCCACTTCTTCTTGAAGACACAAAGAAAAAAACAGTGTAAGAGCTGTGCTACGTGTTTTTAGAACAGGAAATAGCCACCTCACTTTTTTACACATTAAGGTTTTGATTTGAGAAGTCCAAACAACTACTTAAGTTTGTGCATATTATATTAAAATTTCTCCTTACTAAAAGTTTCCCGCATCAAGTGTGCACTGCAGTTTTACCTTATTGTCAAGGTCTGATTTTCAAAAAAACCCTCAAGGCACATACAGTTAAAGGGCACAGGAGCTGATGACATTTAGCATCTTTGAAAGTCAGGACACAGCTTAAGTGATTGTGCAGAACAGGACAATTCCCTTGCAGTATAAACCAAGTGTTCACTTATGCCCAATAATAAGACCATGGAAGTTTCATCCAATCAATTAAATTAAATTTTTACAAGTCATAAAGGATTTCAAGGATAACTCCAATAGACCAGGCCTGAGTTTCACAGCTAAAAGGGCAATACTGTCCATTTTCATTGGTCAGTTCAGGAAGCCCTTTCCAGGACGATCTGATAAAAGAAAAAACAAAGGAGTACAGCTGTTAGAGTAGACATGAAAATTAAGAGAACATTTTGTCTAAAAACTCCTTATAAGATTTTAGAAGATTTCAGGGGGAAACTCAAAACTGTGAGTAAATGTCTGTTGTCCTACAGGCACAGTATGTTTTTTAATAACTGATGTAACTTTTTTTCCCCCCCTGCAGTTGGGAATTGTAGGTTTTTGTGGGGGTACCTCTTTTTCAAAGTAGACTGCCTGATACTAATATTATCTGAACTTAGTTTACTGACATGTTGCTCCTATTTCTCATTCAGTTAGTTCTGCAATTGGAAGAAAATGAGTGATTTCTGAGATAATTGGATGGAATTCAAAATCTACTTAATAGGGGACTATGGTGCAAAAAAAAAAAAAAGTGATAATTGCTAGAAGATAACATAACTACAGTAGCATTTCTTTCCTCCATAGAAATAAAAATACCCCACAAACTAATATACTCATAAGTGGAGCCTATTGTTACATGAATGATTCTGTACATGAATGAAATACCAAAACAGAGTAAAGGTACACTACTTAAGTAATAAGACAATAAAACACAAACCAAGCCAAAACAGAAAAAGGGGAAAAATAGTGTGGGTTTGGTGGTTTGGCTTTTAAAAGGGAGAACTCAAAATGCAAAGGAACATTTAAGGGCCGTAAGCAAACTCCTCTGCCTCCTTAGAATATCAAGGTTAAGATTCTGAAACACTGCCATACTAATTTCTTATTTTATTACACAAAAAATTATGAAACTATTTTGTAACAGTTAATCTGCCGCAATTTTAATCTGTCACTATCAGCCCTTCAGCTATTTTGTTTGCAGGTTATGAAATACTTTTATTGTTAAACACCAACTCTAACATTTTTTCTGAAGTTCATTTTTTGTATGAAATTATATCCTAATTTTTACATAAGGTTTATTTCACTGGTGTTCACATGGATAAGTATGAGTAACTCTGCAATCTAGAAAAAGCAGTAGATCTCAGCTGTACTTGAAACCTTACTCAAGATCTGTGATAGCACATATAGCATTGAACTTTTTATGTAGAAAACAGGTGCTGTTGATGTTACAGAGCTGTACTTTCACATGCAGTTTGACGCTATATTGAATGAATATTTTAAATCTGTGTAAGTTGGTGTCTTACCTTTCAAGGTGAACATAGTGTCGAGAAAGAACATTCTTAATCATAATGACAGTTTTTGCATGTATCTCTGGACCCAACAACTTTGAGAAGTACAGTTTAGCACGAAGAAAATACCCAATTGGCCACAGCCACTCCTATGCAAAGAATGAAACAGGATTAGTGTAATAGTTGTCAGTTTGAAAAATTGACAGCATTTTTTCTAAAATTGAAAAACTGGTTCTTACCGGTCCTTGGTGATAATTAAAACCTTTGGCTACATTATAGTTGTCATTGTCAAGAGCATTATCATATACTCCACAGTAAACCATATCACTGCAAGAAAGAAAATAAATCATGCAAACAAAGCCTTAACAAAAATGATACAGAAAAATGCAGAGCAGAAATGAACAAACAATTTGTCATTGCATTTACATTAAATGATGGTTAAGTTAGGGAGGTCTCCACGCAGTTCTACATTTTACATGACGATGAAATTCCAAATGTAACTTAAACTAGCTGGAAAATTTTTCAAGTCTTGGAATTACTTGAATTAATGATTTTACTCTTCTGCTTTTACTCAATCTATAGTGCTGTACACTGTATCATAAAGAAGCATGCATCAAGATGATAATTCAACATATGATACCACCTTTGACTTGCTTACTGTGTGGCATCCAAAACCACCTAGTGATTGACTACATAAGTAACAATTGCATGGACTTTTAGAATAGTAAAATAATTGTCTGGAAGTATTTATATTTCCCATTAATATATAGTGATTTTAACAAAAGAAATGCTACCTTGCCATGTCAAATAATTCCTACTGTCATGTTTTGTAATTAACACTTATTAGCTTTGCTATACTTACTCCGGGTCCAAGGTTTTCATGCCTAATGGACCAAGCAGTTTTTCCTCTGCTATCTGCAGAGCTTTCCAGGCTCTCTCAGGAGTGAACAACTCAGGGGCCTAATAAAATAAAGATTTAATGATTAAACTCTGCACATGTACACACATAAGACCAAGTATACAAACGTAGAAGACAACAAAAAGCTAAAATTTTATATTACTGAATGAACTTCTGAAATCTGCAAGTCATAGTAGGCAAGAGGATAGAAACTATCCAGTGGGATTTTTAAATTTTAAATACACTAGGCAAGTATTATAACTGAAGCTCTTTACAAGCCAAATAAAGACAGCAAACCTCCCATGGTTTTTAGCTAATTTGAAGGGAAAAGTGGCCTGAACATCCAGACATTCTGAATATGGCAAACACTGCAAACTTATCCTAGCTATACACTGGACAGCAGTTTCATTTAGTTAAGTCCTGTCAAGTATGTACTCCAAGATGGACCAATATTAAAAGCATAGAAATATAACCTTTCAAAAAGCTACTCTAAGAAATGTATGTTCCTAATACAATGCCACCCAGAACCTTCCAACACAAGCTCAGTTGAATAGTAAAGAAAATTTTAAGTGCAAATGCTTTCCCTCACCCTCCTCACTTACCACAACCATTGCTATTGTAAAATTTGGCCTGAGTTGGTAATCACACCATGGGCTTGAAGCTCCATAGCTGTCCTTATAAATTCCACGTTTGTGA
Organism: Heliangelus exortis; assembly: GCF_036169615.1. NCBI lineage: Eukaryota > Metazoa > Chordata > Aves > Apodiformes > Trochilidae > Heliangelus > Heliangelus exortis. The sequence continues at coordinate 19,195,176 of NC_092429.1, read as the reverse complement.
ACAAGCTCTGGATGTTTCTCATTAGGATCTGCTGGGTTCTCAGAGACAAAGAATAGCCTTTCAAAGTGATCTTGAATTTTTCTGTTCCACTCATCGTATGTGACAGTCTCCTTCTTTCCTGCAAGAGATTACATAGAGGTTTTACTTTCAGAAAAAAGCCACAGTGGCAACATCTGAGGTATTCTTATGCCTATTTTTACTGTTTCACTTACTGAAGTTTTACTTCAGATACTCCTAACACAATAAAGACCATAGAAGCAATGAAAAAAGTTATCTAGAAGTTGAATTCAGATCTAAATTGCAGTTCAACCCCCAAAAATGCACAACTCTTTTACACAATACTTTCTAACTTGTAGTTATGTAGGAGCAAACGGTAGGAGCTACTGCAATCTATAGAAAATACTCAATTAAGTTTAAAATGTATATTTAACATTTCAGCTTGGTGACATGTCAACTCTTTTGTATCACTTGGTATACGTACTCTCGTTACTCTGGAGACTTCAAAAAGAGTGTCAAAACATTAGGGTAAGTGTCACTTTTAAAAGTTTTCTCCTTCCTGAATTCCTGACATTTAATATAACAGGAGCAGACCTGGGATCACCTCTCTCCAGATGGTGATTCCTCACACTTAGGCCAATTCTACAGTTCACAAGAACATCTCACTGAAAAATGAAGTGAGACTGAAAAAACATCAGGTTTTAGTTAGCAAAACTGTACTGGGTTTTTTTTCCTGACATACATCTTAAATAAGCAATGCTTTTATGAAAGAACCAAAAGTAGTTAAGAATTGTCCACTAGTTTTATATTAGGTGAGTATGAGAGCATTACCTATTTATCTTAAAATTACATTTGTAATATAGCGGAAAGGACAAGACTACCAAAACTGAAATATGATATTGTCATAAGAACAAAAAGCCTAGAAAATTTAACAGTAGGCCTATTCTTAAGGAAAAAGACATAGATGGTGACTAGGAATTAAGGCTGGTTTTAAAATAGATTCGGCATTGTATGGATGAAATCTTAACAGCAGGAGAGAGTGAACACATATCAAATTGAAATTGAAGTTGTTTATTTTTCGGGAACAAAAGAGATAAAAGAGATCCTGTCAATATTATTTCTACATTAGGGATTATAATATTGCTGTGTATTGAATTCTTAACTGTCTTGCTCCAGCCAAAGATTTTAAGAAAACCTGAAGTGACAGGTAAGTTCATAACCTAAAAAAATCTATACTGTCTAGGATAAATAGGAAAAAAAAACACCAAACCCCCACACCAAAACCCTTACATTTACACTTTCTAAAACAGAATAAAAGAACCACTGAGTGACCTCTTTTCCAATATATCTTTTACTGAAGAGCAAAAAGGCTTTACAGGGCATGTACATTCACTTGGGCTTGGTTAAGCTCAAAGTAATGTAACTTTGTAACCAGAGCAGTATCCATCCAGTATCTGAAACATAAGGGATATCTAAGCACATTTACATCGATGTCCACAAAAATAGTTCTTGTGTGTTTTGAATGGAGGGGAGAGGCATGTGCAGAAAGAAAATAATTGACTTGTGTTATTGTACTTAGCATTCTTGTAATGAATTAATCATATAATCATAATTCATAATAATTCTACCATTTATACACATTTTGAGAAACGGCATTTGGGCTCAAAAACTCCTTTGTAATTCACACCTTAATACACAGAATAAAATATTTTAAATATTGACAAGACAATAAAGTCTTATTAATATCTTGTAGTAACAGAAGATTTTATTAATACAAGATACTTTCCAAATTTTTCCCCCCTAAACCTTCTTGAGTACATTGATAATCATCCCTAATGTTATGTGGCCCTCATTTTTCACTGTTTTAGTTATTCTTATTCTCCAATAATACAATTACGAGATGTGCTTGGTTTTACCTTGTCTTTTTACAGTGACTCCATGGAATGGATATACATTTTTCAAAGATAAATCCAGCAACCAGCGAACAGCTGACTTGCACAGGCCAACAATTTCCACAGCAGAGCCATCTCTAAAATAACAATTAAAAAAAGCCAGAAATTACTTTCTGAAGGCTATTAAATTTCAATAAGCAACTTAAAAAAAAAATATCTGTAAGTACCTTAAGATACTTCATTTTTCCATATTTTCCTACAAGTCCCCTATTTCTCCTACATAAGTAACCTGAAGTTCTACAACATTGCTTTGTTTTGTGTTCCACCATCATGCATTACAGGCATGATTTTATAAACTTCAGTCATAACTCTCTCACCCATATTCTCTTAAAAATGAAGAGCCTTAGACATTCCAGTGTTTCTCTGCAAGGCAGCTGCTCCATCCCCTTGAGTTTTAGCTGTCCTTCTCTGTACCATCCTTTCTTGTGTCCTGCTTGAGACTAGCACTACACTTCACACTGAAGACACAAGCACATCTTGTGGGTACAAGGTTTCACAAAAAGAACAAGATGGAGTGCATCATTCTGCCTAAAAACCTTTCCTGATGACACTGAGTATTATTTTTATTAAATTTTTTTTTTTTGGCAGCCTCTGTACACCAAGATGTTACATCAGAAAGCTACCACTGACTCAGATTTTCTTCCTGAGCTGTAGCTCTGTTCTGACCCCATCATGTAGGCATGGTTTAGACTATTTTTCCCCTAGACACATATCTTAACGTTATCTATGCTGAAGCTTATCTACCACTATGAGGCACACTCAGTTTTGTAAGGTACTTTTGAGTTTCACAAAGGGCAAAGAGTAACAGAGCACATTTTTCAGGTGATATTCAGACAATCCCCATCTGCAAAAATTTTATATTTTATCATATTGAGCTTTACTGCCTGCTTCATATAGAGTTTTTTTTCCAGCATCACAGATGTAGCCTATTTGGGTCCCTAAGCCTCTCTGGGTTCCCAATTAGAATGCTTGACTTGTCAAGCAAGATGCTGATTTCCTTCTTCAGTTTTTACCCTCAGATGGCAATAGATTTGAAACTGAGGCTGTACTAACTCCAGCGAGGATGCCTGCAGCATTTTGTTGGCACATAGTAAACAGCTTATTTTAAAATATTTAATCTCAACTTTAAAAATTTACAAGTTGTATGTATTTCTGAATTCTAACACATTGTAACAACACAACAGTTACCAATAGTTTTCTCCTATAAGTCTTAATAACAAAGTACTACTAGTAGTAAAAGTATACAGTTTTACCCAAATTATATTTTACTACTTAAACTCAGAAGTCTAGTCTTTTCATAGAGCTAAGACCATGCCAGAAGCTGAGAGGTTCACCTGCTGAATACATAACTCTTTTCTTCAAATGAACACAAAAAACAAGTTAACATTACCATTACAGTAGGCAGAAACAGAGCATTTGAGACACCTCTCAGAAGCACTAATGGAAATCATAGTAGTTCTTAAGAAGAATTTAAGTTAAAAAAAAAAAATTAAAAAAAACCCTCAAAAGTCTGGATTTTGTGCCTTGGAGTAGCTGGAATTCCTCTGTTGCGAGCTTTGTCACTCTCTCCCATTTTATCCATCCAAGTGCCACAATTGAAGCAGTTCCCTCCAAAGACAAAGCCAGTTTCATGGTCAACACCTGCAGTTACATTAAAACCTGCCAAGCAAAAATATCATGCATGAAGTCTGTATGTTAAAAATATCAAAGACCCAAATCCACCCCTGTTCCAGCCCAAACCTCCTAAATAAACAAAATGATCCTCCAAACAAAAGCACTGTTCCTTTCTGAATGCAACTGTTCTTTTAAAGTGAATTTTTAATTGAAGATAACCACCCATTTAAAACATTAAGGTATTTTAAAATATAGATTTAACATAATTAAACATAATAAACATGTGCATAATAATTATAATAATTAAATAAAATAATAATAATTAAATTAAATTAAATAAAAAATAATAATAATTTTTTCAAATACGCTCAATAGCTAGAAGAAATCTGAAATATAACCACCATCTTTTGAATTATACAGGAAGTGTTCTATGTATGTTACCTTCATCTTGCATGTTTTGATCTATCTGTGGACCAGCATTCCTTTCTCGGAAACTTATGCCTTCCATGTGTCGTTGCATTGCCTCCTGTATTACTTCATAAAGTGGCTGATCCTTGATTCCATGTTTACCATGAAAGGTAAGATGAAATATTAATAGGAAGGCTCTAGTGTGCAAGTAGAAGCAATTCTTAGCCCTCAACTTACGATGTTTCAAAAGAAAAGCATCTGATATTGTCAGTAGCATCTTTGTCAATGACAAGACGTATACAATTTTAAACATTAACAGTTTTTCAAGTTCAAAACCAAAATAAAAATAATTCAGAAGTAAAGCTGATAGAACGTTTATTTCCAACCCCCTACAGTTGTCTAATTATGTGATAAAGACATAGTGAGAAGTGACTAAAATATGGAATCCTTCTGCTATAATAAAATTATGTAATTTCATTTTAAAAATTATAGTTGTGTTAAATACTTAAATCAGAAGTAATATTTACCCTAGTGCCTGCAGGCTGAGGAGAAGAGTCATCTCTTGGGTACATCCTAGAGACAGGACACCTGAGAATGTCTAATCCATTTGGAACAATTTTACAGTAGTCCTGGATACACTGAAGCCACCACCATACCGCATCACGACAGTTGTATCTGGCGTGTGTCCCCTGGCCAAGCAGATTGGGAATGAGACCATGTCTCAAAGTCCCACCAAATGCTAAAATGATGTTTCTAGAACAAAAGAAAAATACTGTCTTGACTAAGTTACTTTCACAGCTCTTATGGGACTGCGTATTAAGTACAAAGCATTACAAGTTTACCTTAATAGCAATGTAAGTCACGGGGACAAACAGGATCTTAAAGACAGATGCTAGAAGTTTGCTTTTGAAAGCCACAAATTTCTTCCTTTTTTTTTGTCTCTAAAAGTCACCCAAGTCAGTCTTACCTGGCTTCTAGATAGCGACCCGTAACTAACATTAGACCTCTCAGTGCAATAAAGGTATCTCGTCCCCACGAACGAAAAATTCCAGAAGAAAAGTGAGGTAAACCTAAAAAGAAATGTCACTGTTCATCTTTCTTGTCAGAAAACTCCAAGCATGTGTGTATGTGTAAAACAAGCAGAAGTCAGTCAATTTTTTTCCTAGATTAAGATATTTAAACAATATACTACACCAAGTTCTTGATAAATTGAAATAAAATCTCATTTGAGAGCAATTATCTTCTAGAATGTCATTGAATGTCAAAACCACCTCAGAACATCTCATATCAAAAAGTCACATCTAAATTTTTATTAAATAACTTTGTAACTTAACCAGGCACCATCCTGTAATTAAAACACGGGAAGAAAACTTAAAATAAAAAAATAAAGAAGCCAGTACTATGACAAGATTTATAAGGCTTTTTTGACAAGAGTTTAATGTAAGAGAGCTGTGCCATCTCAGGAGCATAAAAGGGATATGACTGGAGAGCTATGAAATTCTTCAGCCCAGAATAGCTCTCAGCCACTATAAAAGGATTCCTGCTTCTCTCTTCCAGCAGCTTCTAGAACTACATGTCACTGCAAACTCTATTATGTGTAACTTAAGATTTTGACTGTTAAAGCAAAATAATTGCAACAGTAAGGTCCATACTTGTCTTTTCTTCCATTTGCCAGCTTTTTCAATCTAACCAGCAAAAGATTCTACAGGGTAAAGTTTCAAAACAGCTGTCTGCTGTGCATGCTTGACAGAACAACCATTTAACTTTTATCACTTACTTTTTTACAGAAAAAGTATTTGCTAATACTTAAATATGGTCTTCATACCTCCACAATTTTATAGTATATGGCAAAAGCAGTTGAGGATTGTAATCCATGTAGGAGTTAAAAATCTCAGACACAACTGCAAGTGAGTGTGTGAAGGGAATATTTAAAACTCAAGCCCTTTAGTATAATTAATCTTTATGACCAGTTTAAGAGAACATTGTGCCTCTTCTTCTAAGTAACACTAAAGCAGGCAAATGGAATGTTACTAAAACCCACTAAAGGCAATAAAATTCCACGAGAGAAAGCCAGACAGTGAAAAGAAGAAAATAAGCACCCCAGTGAGAGAGATGCCACAGACTCTGGGTGGTGAAAGTTTCTATGGTTTCAGAAAAGGAATGGGCCAACTCAGAACAAAACCAAATTCATTCAAAGCCACTAAAAATAAAAGATAATACTTCTTGCATAAGAAAGTGCCCAGTTCAAAGACTGACAGATTCTGGCAGAACATTTGGAGGTATAAACACAAGTTGCTGACTACTTTTATGTTCTTTCCTTTTGGAGACAGTTTCAGATCAGGCACTCTTCTGGTGTGCTAATGCTTCCCTCTTTTTCTGAGACCTTGTAAACAATAAATTCACTTTGTACTCCATTACAAATCAGTTCTTAAATTCACATTTAAAACAGATAAATTAAAACCTTTTATGCTAAGTACATTTATCTCAAGCAAGTCTTCTGAAAAGAAATAGAACATAGTTGTGGATCTCCATATATGATAAAAATGGATGTGGCTAAAAATGTGTCTAAATTAAGTGCTTCTAAGCTCCCCAAGAACAGTAACGAAATGGTTGTCCCCAAGAAGTACTGCTGGACAAAACTGCCATATTTTTAATACGGGCTAATCTTAACCTTAAACACAAATTAAAATACAGGGAGGAAAAAAAAAAAAATTATTTTTTTTAATACATTGCACTCACTTACCAGCTGCTAAGGAAACACAACACTGTTCTTTCTCATTTGTAACTTCATTCAGCCTATAGGGAACATCATGTAATGACGGAGACAGAGCTGGCAGGCAAGAGTATTTTCCTATCCCACACATCTGGACTGAACCCAAGGAAAGGTGTTTAACAAATGTTGATCCATTCTGCACAAAGCTGTAATTCAACATAATTAAAATAAATTTGCATTCAGCAATATTAGTCTATAAAATATAACCTTTTATGTTTACAGTAGACCATTATAAGTATTATGCTTAATAAATACAATAAATTAACAATGAGTTAGTATTTTGTATTAACTAATTTTGTACAGAAGCTTTGATTTATAAATAACTTTTTTCCCCAAAATGGGTACTCAATGTCAAGAGTGTCTGTGAAATGATCCTAGAAAAAAGGGTAAAAGATGGAACTTGGTTTGGCTTTATTTGATACCTAGATATAAACGGCTAAGATCTTAAAAAATATGATTAAAAATATTTCACTATAAATCAAATTTCTGTTAAACCTAGTCAGTTTTTTTAAAAATCACTGTATTTATATATATATTTTTATATATATATATATATAAATGGTAAACAACTAAGTTAACACATTGTCTAAAATAATGGAGCCTGCATTCCTGTCTAGTTTATCTCCAAGCATTTTCATAAAATACACTACTTTCCACACAATTTCACAGCCATACCAAATTCTGTGCCCATTTAACATTTACAAAACAATACTGGTGTGTTCCAGAATGTTCATAGCTAGAATAAAGCCTCTATTAAATCAATCTCTCTTCCCTTTTCAAGAGGAAAAAAAAAAGTTGACACTGATGTTACTTCTGAAGTTAAACAGTTATTTCATGAACTAAGCAAAGTACTCAGACAATAAAGGATATTTAGGTGTTAGAGAAGAAACACTGAACAAAGCATCAGTCTAAAGTAAAATGTGGTACTTTTTTTTTTCCCTGAACTTTACAGAATCATTGCAGTTGTACTAAAATAACAGCGAAAAAAGTTTCTAAAGCCAGGCAGAGAAATGCTGGCTTAAGATTTCCTTCTATTGCATAATGCCAACACTAGTCAAATTCAAACCCTGGACAGACATCTGAACTCTAAACCTTCCAAACCACCACCATCAGAAAATAGATTTGCTGCTCACTGCTAATTTTACCCTTATACATTGGACAAGTATGAAAATATTCAAATTACATTCCCCAGCAGTTAAAACTTAGAGTTGCAAATACATACAGATACCTCTATAGCTCTGATATGTCAATTCATACCTAGACATCTGGCTCCATGCCACATCCAGAAGCATTGTGTATGCACCCACTAATATGGCATCGAAGTAACACGGGATGAGGTAGCGTGGAATTCTCTTCAGGTAGACAAACATGGCCTGCAGCCATTTACCAACCTATTGAGATACAATATAATTGGAACTTGATAACACCAGGGTTCAAAAAGCAGTGCTTTCAGGATCCATCTAGTTAAAAGTATTTGTTGCATTTTTTTGTACATTTATTACACCCAAGTTACACTTGACCACCACAAAGTTGAGGTTATCTTCAGTTATTCTTAACACCACTGGCATGTCTAAGATGTCTGTGCCAGACATATGTGGTAGAAGTACACTCTCCTGCTCCAAAATTTTAACTAAGAGAGAGATTACTGTAAGAAAAGTAGCAGGGAAAAAAATCTTTATTATATCTGTACTATGACACAAATAGGCAAGAACTTCAACTATAGAAAGAGATTATATCTTGTCAGCCTTGTAGAGAAATAAAATATCATAAAGCAGCTATTAAAACTGAGTAGCAAAGGAAAGCTGCAACTCAAACAGCATGCCTTTTACTCAAGTATGGGAAGAAGGTTTCTCATTGCTTAGAAAGACAGGCCTGAGCACGGAAAGAAAAATTATCAGAAGGCTAAATTATGTACAGCCACGGGTGGAAATGACTGCAGATATGGGTCTCAGAGTCAGGATGCTGAAGCCCATGTCATTGCATAATGTTTGACACCTGGGAAGTATTCATCTTCTTTCCTTCCAGTACTGTTAAGGAAGAACATGAAAATCTAGAAAGTCACTGAAGTCTTAAATCTTGTGGTTGAAGACTGTGTAGGTGAAGAAAGTACATGTCAAAGTATTACATGACGACCCTCTACTTTTAACCTAGAGAATACGAAGGGAGAGCTATTCATTTAAACAATGAAATTGTAAAGTTTAGTTTCGTGTGACTTCGGAATAGTTACAGGTATTTTCTGTTTTCTGAAAAACAGTGTGGAACACTACAAACTACAAATTCAAAATAAGCAACGGTCTTTGAAAAGCAAAAAACCAGTAAGTATCAGACTAACTTCCTTTCTAGAAAAACTCAGTCTCCAAGGTCAGATTCAGCATTCACTTCAGTACAGCATAAGACTGCATTATCCATTCTTCTGCTTTGTATCATTACATTTAAGTTCAAGAACAAAATGAAATGAGAATACTGAAGCTTTTCTTCTCATTATACTCGTTATTTCAGTTAACCAAATCACGTCTTCATCTTGTGAATTGAATGAAGCAATATGCACGTGGGAAAATAAAATACAACAAAGAAAGGAAAGGACTATATTGTAATGCAGCTATACAGGCAAATTGAAATTGCATAATTGCTATCTTTGCAGTGCTTGAATTTGCAATCTTACTGTATAATACTATATTCCATATATATACTATATATTAGAAAAATATCATAACTGTATCAGTCATCATATACACGCCAGTAGTATTTAGGCCCCGTTTTGAAAGTACTTATTAAAAAAACCAAAAAACCCAGTCACTTTTTTATTTGAGGAAAAATATATAAGCAAACAGGAAAGGAACCTTGTAGGCCTTTATGTAAATGTTAACAAACCCTCTATATACTATATATTTTTACTTCCCTTTTGAAGTCTATTCTTAAATAGAATTGAGCAAAGGAAAGAAAAATATTAATGGTTTAATCTCCTAGAATAAATTGCCTACATAGAAATCTGCTATAGAGAGACTGAATTTAAAAATATACCAGTAACTGAAAAGGAAACAAACAATTTAAGTCAACAAATATATATTTTTACTCACTTCTGCACAGGCTCCTGCACGTGAAATCAGACGATTACTGACGTAATCTATCATCCAGTCTCCAGATCTTAAATTATCACAAAATGGATGACCCAAATCATTCTTTGGTCTAATGTCTGCCATCACTGACATTAAACCTAAATACAAAATCCAACTCTGTATTAAGAGACACATCATTATCGCAAAACAGCAATTGCAGTTCAGGATGAAAAGGTACAAATGAACAGATGCTTTAACTGAATTTAGCTGTATTACTTGTTTTGATCTGCAGACCAAGTTAGGATACAATTCAATTGTAGTTTCTTCAGCATACATTATAGACCGTTATGAAAATCACTGTGGAATAACTAGCATGATGGAATTAATACATTGATATGTGACTGACATTCCTCAGTAAATTAGTATTGCCTAGGGTTTAATTAGTGGGATTCTTCACTGGAGATGTATGCATTTCCTTTTTATTGAAAAATCGAGTGCATTGGTGTTAAAATGCGCATCGAAACCTTGCAGGCCAAACTCCAAAGAGAGAGTTCTTGTTTTACTATGCCATTTCCTCAGTCCAACACCAATTAGTAGCATGGTCAAGCAGAAACAACTTCCATGATTTTCATCCAAACACTGACACTATCCATATGACAGCATTAAGGTATCTAGATTGAACTGGTCAATATCGCTTTTCTTCTTGAGAGATGTTCTGGGTTGATCTGGTGCTGCTCTTGGTGGGGAGGGAGAGGTTCCAGGCATGGATTCTGTAAGAAGCTGCTGAAAGCTCCCCTGGCTCCAGAATGTCCAGCCCCACCTCTGTCTGATGTTGAGGCCATCAGTGATAATGGATGTGCCTCTGTGATTAACATATTCAAGAAGGGGAAATGAGCGGCTGTAAGATACGAAGGCAGAGGAGAGAAATACCGGGGAAGAGGGTGGTATCAGAGGTGAGAGCAATGCTGGAGCAGAGATACCAAGGCTGATGAGGAAGGAAAGGAAGAAGGTGTCCTGATCAAAGGTTTCTCTATATCCTGTGGTGGGACTGCTGGCCATCCCCCTGCAACCCATGGAGAAGCATGGTGGAGAGGCCCATGGAGGATCACTGTGGAGCAGCACCCATGGAGGACCCCGTGCCAGGGGAGGTAAGAGTTCCAGAAGAAGGCTGTGACTGTAGGCAGCTCACACTGGAGCAGTTTGCTCCTGAGGGACTGCACCTTGAGAGACTCAAATTGGAGGAGTTCGTGAAGGACTCTCCTGTGGGAGGGACCTCATGCTGCAGTAGGGGAAGGCTGTAGGGGAACCCTTCTCCCTGAGGAGGAAGGAGCAGCAGAGAACAGACAATAAACCCTGTGGTCCCCCTGTGCTGCTGAGGGGAGGAGGTAGAGATATAGAGAGCAAAGGAATTTGGGCCTGAGAAGAAAGAAGGGGTGGGGAAAGGCATTTAAGCTGTTTTTTGTTTTCTCTTTGCCTTGTTTTTATTAATGATAAATTAAATTGATTTTTCTCCAAGTTGAGACTGCTTTGCCTATGACCATAACTGGTGAGTGGAACCCTCCTAGTCCTTGTCTTGATCCAGGAGGTCTTTATGTGGATTTCCTCCTTGCCAGAAAGGGGTGGAGGGGAAGTGAGCAGCCACATGGCCCTTTGTTCAATCAGCTATGCTCAAACCACAGAAACAGAAAAAAAGTAATGCTGAAACTACTACCTTGGAGGCCTGCGTACTTCAGCGGTGACCAGTTTGGTACGTTATAACAACCTCCACCATCTTCTTGTTCTTCTGCCTCACACCTATACAGTACTTGATTTAGGTCAGCCAAAGTTAGCTTAGATGCAATGCTGAAAAAAAAGTGGAAAAAAATAATTCAAACCCAAAAGCAGTATTAGTAGGGAAACAGAGAAAGGATTTCACATTCTAGTTTCAGACTTACTTTTAATTAAATATACAATTCCTGCCACTTATCTATGAAATTAAGAGCTTGATTTTTCAGATGTTCTGACAGGTTCTGTTCAGATGTTTCAGTATTTATTTGAAACATATTATTAAGTACAACCCCCTAACTATCATACCCCAACACTGATAAGCATTCCATGTTACCAAGACTGTTTTAAGCAGCAAATTCACAGAAGGTGAATAAAAGAGCCTGAAAAGTTTTTACATATTAACTCTACTTACTATTATATATATAAAATTAGCATCTCAGTTTTTCTTGCACTCTGAAAATCCAAACCCACCTATATTAACAAAGAAAAAAACCAAAACAACCCTTACTTCAAGTTTACAGACTGGTCTAAGCCCCTATTGTAGTTTTTTCAGTTCTACTTTCGAAACTTAAAGAATACTCACGAAGAAAATGATGTTTTTAAAATAGGTGCTGAATGCTCATCAGGAAGACTTCCAGATTTAAAATGGGAACTGAACTGGATTAAATGACTCCGCAGTACACCAACAGCCTCTTGTGCCTTTGGGTCAAGGCTAACTCTGTAAATATAAATATAAATGCATAATTTGTAAAAATGTAGCAGTTAAGAGTAACTATTCCCAAGTCTCAAAACAAAGAATCCTACCATTCTATTGTAACTAACACAGCCACTTGGCAATTGCAACAACGTACCTGAATACTATTACACTTCCTGGTGTTAGTTTTTCAAATTCTATTTCTTGAACAAATTCATTTGGCCCTTTTACAGCAGTTCCAGCTTGCTTTATAATTTTACTGTCTGTAATCTTAGAAAAGAAAACACATTTCCAACTGAAATTCAAGATCTTTTTTCTAATACAAAATATCACAAATTACAAAGTATTACATCAGAACATGGGTTAAGGAGCTAATTACCTGGATATGCTCTCTGAGTTCCACTGCGAAATTAGGTAATCCATTTATAAAGTGCTTATCCTTTTTGTAAGGGCTAGTATTTCTCTCAATAGTCCTAGCCTCAAGTACTATTTCTTCTATTTTTCCTAAGAAAAGTTAAATCGTATCGTAGTAAAGATTCTGTTAATTTGAAGTAATTATTTTGAAAAAATGAAGCAAAACCTAAACAAAAAAACCTAAGCATTAAGAATTCAAGCCTTAGTTGTATAGCTCAAGAACAAAGGCAACAAAACATATGGGGAAGTGTTTTAAATATCATAAGCATTCATTTCAACTTTATTCTCTCTACTGTATTTACAGTAACAATGTTGTCATTTTATAATACAGTAATCATAAAATCAGTCAGGAATTAGTAAATTACAACCTGTCTTTTACTGATCACTAGCTGTTAGTTTCCTTATTATATTTTAGGAGACTATTAGTTTGGTTTGCAAACTGCAGCTACAGATTTTTTTTTCTTAAAAGTGTAGGAATTTATATTAATATTTAAATAACCCATTTTTCCCAAGACTTTCAGTAACCTACAAAGCAAGATATTCAAGCCTTGCAGCTGCTTGTAAATGACTTAATCTATAAAGCAATTGCTTTTAAAACAGGAACATACATAAATGCAAAGAACTGAGTAGATTTTAAAGGCAGTTTAGAAAGCTCCTCTTCAGAAATATGATCAAGTAACATGTGAAAGTCGTTACACTGTGCATATTTAATGTAATGTATGTCTCATATTTGTGTATATATATAAAAAGACAAGCCCACATTCTTATGGAGAGCTTGTAACAGTAAGTATACTTGACCTGAATGCCTTTGAAAACCCTAAGCAAGTAAGTTTGTTATTATTTTTTTAACCAGTTTTGCTGCATGCCTGTTAGTACACCAAAAAAGAACGTTAAACATTAAAAATTCCCACACTGATTTCATTTGCTTGAACTTAAGAAGGACAGAACTAGAATTAAATGAATAGTTTGTACACCTGCTATCTCTTGAGAAGAAATCTGATTACCTGGGATACACATTTCAGGTACTTCTTTACTGTAGAAGGAAGTTTTAGGATCCCTGAAAGCTGTTCGACTTACAGCCACAACAGATTGGTGTGTGTTAGGACAATGTCTTGTCACTGCCACTATATCTTCATCAACTTGATCTACATACACCTAGAAAAAAAACCCATACCATTGCAACTGTGCTCACTCAAAACAGAAATATGGAGAAATTCCAATGTTATGTTTGCTTGCCTGATTAAAGCCTTTAGCCCCCAGCTCCTGATGTAGCCTGTTTATGGCCAGCCTTCCAGCTAGAATTCCTGTTTGGAAATTGACTTCACCAGAAGTCAGTTGTGCTGCTGGGTTCCATTTTGTATAAAACCGCTCTTCAGATACTACGGAGATCTATAAAGAAATGAAAATTCAAGCAAATATTAACAACTCTGAAACAAAACAAAACAAACAACCCCCCCCAAAAAAAAACAGCTGGAGGTCTCAACCATATAATCAGTTCAAGGTTCACATCAAATTGAACAACCCAAAGTAATGCCAGCTAGTAAATTTCAATATAAACAACATCAAAATATATACCATAGGACAAGAATAAAGTCTACATTTTGGAGAGTAACTTAGGAGTTCAGCTACACAAATACCTGGTGGGGTACTAGTTCATCATAGCCTCTGGTGCTTCCTGTAGCACAGCAGGCCATGGAAACAATCGTTGCACTAGGAAGAGCATCATATGCAGATCGGTGCTACGTTAAAAAAGAAAAAATAAAATAGTGAATCAAAGACAACTCACCCCTCCCAATTCAGGACACAAAAGATATACTCAGTGTTACACAGAAACTGCTAACCACATGATCATAATTTTCTCAATCACAACAGAATTATTGAAAAAATTACTACAGAAGCTCTAACAAAAGCAACTTAAGGGACATTCCGAAAAATAAACACTCCAATTCCCCCATTCTCTCTCATTCTCTCCTATCAAACATGAGCTCGGAAAAGCAGGTTATCAAGCAGAGATGGAACCACTCAGAGGAGCTGGGATGAAAGATTCAAAACAGCTCATTAAGTAGTCTTACATACTTTTTTCCTTGAAAGAAAACTTTGAATGTGAGAAGGAGTTATTCTAAGTTTTCACCGTGTGCATGAAAACTTGGAGATCTGAAACACAATCTTCCTAAATATCATCCAGAAAAAAAGCACACTATATTGCACCAAGCCTTCCCATATTTCATAAATATCAATTCAGCAAACAATAAACAAACTCTTTTATTTCCATCTAGGTGCTCACCTGAATTGGACACTCATTATCATGTGTAATATCCATAAACAGTGCATGAGCAATAGCTGGCATCAAAGGCCTCAAACGTGGCTGAACAAAAGAGCCCACAGGTTCACCTCCAAAACGATAAACCAGCCTTCCTTCTTCATGGCTATTATAAGCAGTCATTGCCTCTAAAGAACAAAATAGGTGTTTGCATAAGAACAACTACTGCAGAGCAGAGCATGCACAAAGATGTTAATGCAGCATTTTACAGTTGTTATTTTGGAGCGTTAATCATTAAAAAGAAAAAAAACCCAAATCACACATGTAACAATGTTCTCCAGTGTAGGTACAAAACCTTGGATAATCTATTTACTGTAGCATATTAAGCTGAAGAAAACTAAGGGGGGAAAAAAAAGATCTGGATCTCATAGGCTTTAAGAAACTCATGCAACAAATATCAGACATGATGCAGTACTTGCATAGCAGAACTGTGCTGCAGCTTCTTTTTATTCCACGAGTAAAAGTGAGATATTAAACCTTCTGTAAGCCAACGCAGGAAGTATTCTCTTAGTTTATAGCTAGTATTGTATTTCTTGCCAAGTATCAAAAGAGTCAAGAGAAAAACATTGCTTCTATTACATCGAGTATGAAATTAAAAGTGCAAAATCCAGAAAAAAACCAACCTTTTCCTTGGAAAAATCATGTCATCTCTAATCTCTCATTGGAAAGAGACCACACACGCAGCAAGCCTACCTCTTATTAAGGAGGTAATGCCCAGCCTATTCACAAAGATATTGTCCAGCTCCTCATTTCCTGTGAACAGTTCAGCCACTACATACAAATCGGCTCGCAATTTTCTAGCTGTGTCCAGCATGTACTGCAAAAAGCACAGCCAAAAAAGCCACAGAAAGGGGAAAGGTAGATACAGAAAAGGACAAGTTTCAAAGCTAGGCAGGGATTGGACAACAGGAAAATGCCATGCAGCAAAGAAAAACAGAAAGCCAAAATTAAGGAACAAAACCAAGTTGTTACACAGAAGATGATACATAAGCATAAGCAAAATTAAGAATTAGCACATGACAGGAAAAGTTAAATAGAACATGAAAAAGAAAATACAATTGCATAAGCAAAGAACATAAATATGTAAGGAAAAAAAAAGCATACCAATGTTAGTTTCACATCAACAACTCCAAACTATACATGACAATCCTACATAATTTTTCAACTGCTTATTGTACCTCTAATCAGGCTGGTAATTCCCAGGTGGTTGACAAAAATATTGTCAATGTACTCACTGCCAGTGAAGAGTTCAGCTACCACATAAAGATTAGGTCTGACTGATCTGGCTGTTGCTAGCATCTCCTATAGATCATAATACATTTTTAATGCAAGACATCCACTGTCAGCTTTCTACACGCAAATTGTTAACATGACTTAACAAATCATGAGTCATTCATACATGCAGCTCAAAACCATTAACATTCATCAAAGCATGTTTATATTTTACAGAGATTATTAACTGACTGAGTGATTCTAAGAAATTCTCTGAAGAATGTGGAGCTAATTACAACTTTGTTGGTTTTAAACAAAAATTGTTGCTCAAAATGCAAGAATAAAGGCAGAGTAAGAGAGATACCTGTCAAGGTAAAACTCTAAGGAGGACCTTCAGTTTAAGCCTTCAAAATTACAATTCCAAAAAAGCTACTATTAAATGAAAGAATGGTAGTTTTGAAATGGATGGATTTGAGAACTACTTAAAACTTTTCTGTGTGCAAGTCAACTTGTTTTAGAGGCCTTCATATCTTTAGGTAAGCTCTGAAACTATGACTAAGCACTAATAAGCTGCACTACTCAAATCTATTTAAAGCTAACTTACTAGATAAGTACATTTTCTGGATGTCAGCACCATGGTAAGCAAAAAGCACTTATCTTAGCAGTAAGACTGCCAGGCTAAATTTTTGGCAGGCGTTCTTTACCAACTTTTGCGTTATGGGAAGTAAACCACTTCCTGTTTAATTCATCAATAGCAAAATATATGTGGCACAGAAACACTGAGACTTTCAACCAAGGCTTGGCAATGATCCCAGCTACAACTGACACAATGGGTACCCGCACTCATTGCACTAAGTCCACAGCTATGTGAAGGAAAGTTAACCAGGTCCACCTGCTTGCACAACTTCTCAGCTGCTGTGGATTAATAGAAGCTACCCCACTCTATTTCAAGTAGGAGAAATGATATGTAACACCATCCGTCAAGAAACCTTGCTTATGCTGTGAGGAAGGTTCATTCAGACCTGAACTCTGCCACGTTGATCCTGCATATTTTGTAGCAACAGTGCAGGACTTTTTTTCACAGACAGGAACTGCTTTGTAACAGACACTTTGCGTACCTCAGCTACATGAATAGGTGTTGAGTGACAGTTGTCGAGACGAACACCATGGAAATATTTGGCAGTGATTTCAGTGTATTTTTTCATATGTGCCCAGAGGTATGGGCAGTCTTCAGGCTTATTACCATAACGCAGTTTCACACTGTCTCCCCAACAAACAAGCTCTCTTCTCAAGTAAACGTTTGAACCTGTAAGAAAAATAAATTAATGTTAGTGTATAGTGTAAAATATATACCAAAATAAAAATGTGGTATTAAGCTTTCTATTGTTGAAGAGTAGAACACTGTGAAGAATAAGAAGTCTTAACAATAACCATATGTATAATTTCATACTACTCCAAGGAAATATTTAACTTCTGTAGTGATACTGAAATAATTTTTCAGATTGACATGAAATTTCTTTTAATACTTCCAAGTATTATAAAAACTGTACTTGATGAAAAAAACCCAAAACAACAAACCAATGAACAAAGTCAGTAGTTCAGTTGTTTATACTGGCTGAGCTCAAAAAAGCATCATGCTGTGTTACTATAAATAAATAACCAGAGCCATAACTTAAAATTTTATCCTCTGTTAACAGTAGACTGTGATGATGTAAGGCAAATTTCAAGTACTTATGCAAGTAGGTCACTTCAAGTGAAAGAGTCCCTAAATAACTCTGGTGTGCATTAAAATATTTATCCTCCATCTCATCTAGTTTCATATAGTTTTGTCTTCTTTTTGATGCAGTCAATACCCACACATTATATATGAGCTTTCTTTGAACATACACCTTGCTTAAGTGCCATTTGCAGAACCAAATGCATTTATTTTGCAATTCCTGCGCTCATGTCCTCAGTTGAAATACTTCGTGTCATAAAACAAATGCATAACACAAGTATAAAGCACTCAAAAAGCTGTAGACTAATTAAGACAGGAATTTCAGTAATGGAAGTTAGGTACACTAACTAAAGACAGTGACTGAAGGAAAAAACAGTCTGCCAGAATAGAGGGCAATTAGCTGAAATGCAACAGAATAAGAACACCCTTGAAACACGTTATTTTCGTGCTTGAGAAGGCGTTTAAAAAACCCAAAAAAACCCAAAAAACCCAACAAAACACAAAAAACCCCAAAAAACCAACAAAACACAAAAAAACCCCAAAACCCACCAAAAAACCCACCAAAAAACCCACCAAAAAACCCACCAAAAAACCCACCAAAAAACCCACCAAAAAACCCACCAAAAAACCCACCAAAAAAACCACCAAAAAAACCACCAAAATACAAAAAAAACAAAACCCCAAAAAAACAAAAAACAAAAAAACCACAAACAAACAAAAAAACCGAAAAAAAACCCAGAAAAAAAACCCAGAAAAAAAACCCAGAAAAAAAACCCAGAAAAAAAACCCAGAAAAAAAACCCAGAAAAAAAACCCAGAAAAAAAACCCAGAAAAAAAACACAGAAAAAAAACACAGAAAAAAAACACAGAAAAAAAACACAGAAAAAAAACACAGAAAAAAAACACAGAAAAAAAACACAGAAAAAAAACACAGAAAAAAAACACAGAAAAAAAACACAGAAAAAAAACACAGAAAAAAAACACAGAAAAAAAACACAGAAAAAAAACACAGAAAAAAAACCAGAAAAAAAAACCAGAAAAAAAAACCAGAAAAAAAACCAGAAAAAAAACCAGAAAAACCCAAAAAAACCCAAAAAAACCAAAAAAAACCAAAAAAAAACCCCACAAAAAATAACCCCAAAAACCCCCAAAAAACCCAAAAAACCAAAACAGTGAAAGGGCTTTGCTTTGGCCAGAATATCAAAAGGTTTATAACAATTATAAATTCGCTTACAAACCTGGTTCTGCAAAGTTTCTAAGAGGATCATCTCCCATAACCCAGCCATTATGAGCCATGAAATAACAAGCTTTATCTGGCTGATGTATCATGGCTTCTTCTTCCTCCATATTTAGCTCTTTGAATGGATAAGTAAAATACCTATGGAATAGACAGGCAATTAAAAAAACAAGACAAAACCACCAACCCACTGCCAAAAGCAAGCACATGAGGTAGCCTAACCTGAAATTCATTGAGTTTAAAAGTATCTGCAATAGCTTGTATACAAAACAGATGCAAAAAAGAAGAAAAAAAGCAGCTGCTACACTACTGGGACAGGTGTTGCCATATCTTGGTGTCTGCTGACAGTGTAAGATTAAAGCTCTAGCCCTTCAGATACATGAGTGGCATCAAATACATCAAACATGAAAGGTGTAAGCTTTCCTAGTTCCACCACTGTTATGCCTACAAGAGAAATTTGCCCTATGTAAACATTCAATGTGCTCTGCATGGTTGGGCTCTGTCATCTTAAGAGGTCTTTTCCAACCATGACAATTCTGTATGTATTGTTTCATGCTCTCTAGTCACATTTGTTTATTAAACAGATATGTTGTTGCTTAAAAGAGACAGTTCACTAAGTAGCATCAGTTCATGGGAAAGAAAACATACACTTCCACTTATAAATGTATACTTTTAATGACCTTTGAACTCGCTTGCCCTAGATTCCAATAGTTGCCAAACAAGCAAACAAAACAAATACCTGGTAACTAAAGGATATTTTCTAGTGATAGGTCCCAGCTTAGGGCCATTGCCAGCCAGTCGTTCATAAACCACAGTTCCCACGAGACAATTGACAGCCTAGGAGTGATTAAATTACATATTATTGAAACACCTGAATTTGTTTGCAGTTTTAAACAATTTAGCATTAAAAAAATTGTAATTTTAAGACCTGCTCTTGATGGTGAGTAGTTTGTCTGTGCTGTTCAGCATTCAGCTCCTCAATCCTCTTGCGAAACCAGTTGCAACATTCTTCTATTCCAGCTGGTCCATTGCTTATCAGAAGGAAATTGAAAGCACAGAAAATTAAGAATTATTTTTAAATATGCAGTACACAACTAAAAGGAATGAAAATTCAACTTTTCCCATCTCTGAAAAGAATTTCACTTATTTGGTTTGCAATTCAACTCGTGGTTTTAAGTTTTAATCAACAATACAATACCTGTGTGGTATGAATGTTGCCAGTGCTATATTCATGTCTACAGTACAGCCAAGTCGTCTATAATCAGGGTCCTGAACTATTTGAAGATGTTGATTTGGATCAGACTTTGTGCTCATTTTGCCTAAGAGCAAGATAGAAAAGAGTATTCATAAAGTAAAATTAGGCATTACATTTAAGACATACAACTCATATAACCTTAACATAAGTAAGATATGGTAGGTAAAGCCTTTGATGGGGTAGAAGATCTTTAAAGCTCTCAGAGGATATGCTTAAATCTGTGCAGTAGATTTCTCTCACAGCAAAAAATGAGATTTGTTTGCCAGCTTATTGCTAAGCTTACTTATAAGATTCTTGAACTATAAATATATAATCCACATGCTTCAGAAACATACCCTTCCTTTACCTTGAATTAGAAGGGTTCTAAATTGCTGCACAGCTTTGTTAACATCCACTTGGAAAAATTCCCATAGTTTAATTTTTGGATATATATCTTCCCAAATTATTTTACGGATACACTGTAAAAAATAAAAACTATGTTAGTAATGTTGTTAATTATTATAATTAAGAAAAGCTAACTGCTCACATGAATTGTTCAGAAAAAAATCTGGGTTGTAAGGATTATTTAAATATACCTGCAAAGCATACACCATTTCTTGTGCATTTCCAGAACCACAGAAATATTAATGGTTTATTCAACTCTTCGTAGCACTAATTAACTTATACTTAGTTCTCATTCACTTACATTCAGGTGATGATCATTCTCAATCAAGGGAGGGACCCCTTTAGCAATGTACTTTCCATCAGCTACATCACAGGTCAAATGCCACAGTGCTCTATCCAAGACCCAGGCTGGCTTCAGGTGAGGAGAATTAAGAAGGTTATAGCCACATTCTGGATGCATCCTGAGCCATTCACTGTTAGTTGCTTATTCAAGAAAGGGAGGAGATAAAGAAAAAAAAAGTAAACACACAAGTGCACACTTGGTTGTTTTATGCAAATATCTCAATGCCAAGAAGTTAGGGTACCATGGCATGGACAGTTTTCACTTTAACTGACTTTTTCCATGCCAGTATAAAATATTTCTTATGCTGAGGTGTGCATTGCTGATAGCCATCTGTTTTGCACCAAATACAGAGGCTACAGGGCAATATTTTTGTTAGTTACATAAAGATATGCAATATAACCACCAGTTCCAATGTCAGCTAGTTTTGGTTGGAAACCAAACCTACATGCTAAACCAAGATTTAAGATGGGCCAAGTTATTTATTTTTTAATATTCTTAACCCTATCAGATGATACGCACACACAATCAGAGAATCAAGAGTACACACATATAGAAATAATTAATGAAAAAAGTAGTTAAATTGGCTTTTAAGAAAGAATAAACTGTGCCACTGTTGTATACATAATCGGAAGCAGTTGGGAAGCAACGGCACAAAGTCTAACACAGGAAGATGTGTGCATGCAAATGGAATACAAGTTCAGGTCAAACACTACACTCTGTGTTTATTTTCTAAACTTCCCCCATAACATCAACAAGCACCAGAAGATGTACTGAATATTAAGAATTAACTCAGAAAAGGTGAGAAGCCCTGACCAAAATAATGGGTGTAACATTCTAATACAGAAATCAGTGTGCATAGAACAGTATGAATAAACGTATAAGTAGTAGAGAATTTTTATTCTGGAAGAATAACAATGAAAAAAAAAGACAGACATTTCCATTTTTAGAACTGTTCTAAACAGCTAAACTGAATATAATTTGAATGCATTTATTTGAATGAATCTGCAATTGAAATTTTAAAAAAAGCACAGCCTTAGTAAAAAAATATTACTTCACACAAATACTTCACACATGGGAACATATTTTACAAATTATTATACTGGAAACATGAAGAAAGACACATTAACATGTCCAAAATTATAGCAGAACAATTAACATGGAAAATCAAGTTTGCTCAGTTCTAAGAAGCTCAAAGGAAAATGTCAGAGTGTATGTACTCAGTGTACAGTATGAACAGCACTTCTGAACTACCTCTTACATTACCACCTCAAGAACATTGTGAACATGGCAAAATTCCACGTTTATAAGGTCACACCATTTGTGGAAGTTAAGGTCTTCATGGTTTAAATGCCATCTACAGCTAAAACCACCATACTTACGTTAAATATACATAAAGCTGTAATAAGCTCAGGCTGTTAAAGGCCATTATAGGTCAATCAGATTCCACACAGTGCCCTTCCCTCCCCCTTCTAATATATATATTATACACACACACATACTACTTCTGAATTTTTTTTTTCCAAAAAGCAAAATGAGCTTATTCTGTTCACCTACCAAGAACCATAATTACTATAAAGGACTTTCATGAGTAAATACAATTAATTCTAAAAAGGCAACACATCGTTTAAGCCTAAAGGTCTTATGAAAATGGAAGTCAGAAAGAAGGTCTTCCACTAATTCTGATGAAGAATCAAATGTTTTCTGATCAGAAGACAATCCAATAAATGCCAATGTAACAGCAAAAGGAACCTAATTCTGCAGAAAAAAGTTGCCCCAAACATCACTTCTGGTTACATTTGTTACAGGTAGGGAAAAGATACACTCAAGCATACATGTAGCTAAATACTAAAGATGATGTAAAACAAAAAACAATTTCTAGAAGTCAATTTATTCTTATTTAAGAAAATAAGTTCACATTTTTCAAAGGAGCAATTCATTGTTACATAAATTAAACAAACTTAATGTTGAGTAGTGATGGTCTACACAAGACTAGGTCTTTTTTTCTGCCCTTTATAAAGCTGAGAACCAGTGGCATTTGATGTGATTAGTGAAGTGCTTGCAAGTAGGATCTACTCAAGTGTTAAATTGCAATTAGATAATAGTAGCCTCTTCTGAAAGATAAAGAAAATACAACTTATTTCAGTCTCTGACTTTATGATTTACTACAGATACCAAAAGCTTTAAAGAGGAAAAAAAAACCAACTCTCCTTTTTCTGTTGCCTGCTGGAAAGCAAATGCCAGAGAAAGGGTGTTTGAAAACCCTACAGAAAACAGCAGCCCAAAAAGGGCACATCTTCCCAGTTATTAGACAGGGTTTGCAAGTTATCTGCAATACTTGGGCTAACATGTCAAATGTGTATCTATATTTAACATTAGCACATGTATCTACTTTGCTTTTAAAGTCAGGCTGCAGATGCTAGAGACTGCCAGAGACATGAACATCAAAAACTGACACCCCCCACTCTCCACTGTACAAACAATCTGCTCTCCATTCCAGTGTAAAAACCAAGCCCCTTGGCTAAGCACTGAAAGTGAGTGGTCTGACATTACAGCAGGGACCGAGGGGAAGCATGGACATTTCCATACAGCAGTCTCAGCTGGTGAACAGAACTGCCAGCAGACACAAGCACTGTAAGCTGAGGGTCATGAGCTATTAGAATTACTGGCATTAGAGGATATAATGCAAGACAACATAAGCTGTTAATGCAGCCATCTGCAGAATTAATAATAATGTACAAGTATCCACAATCTGCTCCGGGTAGCTGAATATATGTCATGTCTTTTATTTTCAAGTAATTCTATGAAACATGTTTTACAAATAAGCCATGCTAATACGCAGGAATTAACTCATTTAACTATGAGCAGTTAAGGTTGTTTAAATAAATAAATAAATAAGTTAAATTGCCATCTTATAAAAGATGCAGACAAAAAAAAAAAAAAAAAAAAAAAAAAAAAGCCAAACCACAAAACCAAAATTATTTGTCTATCTTCTTACTTTGAAAGTCCCCAAAATGTTTTACAGCCACAGGCACACCACATTATTGCTTACGCAGAGATCTCTGATACATATTTCCACTTACGCTAAATGTGGCATTTAACAAAGTTTGGAACCAGTTGTAAATCAAAAGGTTTTGACAATAAGCACAACAAAGGGGAAACAATCAGTTAAAAAGTTTAAAAGCAGGAAACAAAGCCATCAAGCATATCTTCCTTAATCATGTAATTCAGGACCATGGTCATTTGAATATTTCTATTCTGTTAGTAGATGTTTCTAAGAATCCTTTCACCACAGTATAAACGTTTAGTCATCCACCCGAATGAAGATTTGAACTCTGAATGTAATTTGAAAATGTTTTTACAAATGTAGCCAAGTAATAATATGACATTTTTCTTCTCAAGTATATTTTTGAATTTAGACTTGGATATTGCTGTCCATAAAAACATTCTCCTTGGTAGAATGTATAAAGATGACAGGCTCTCAAATGTGTGACAAACACAGGACTGTTAGTTGGTAAAGTACAAGAAATTTTTTATCTGAAAATTGGGAGAATATTTAAAAGCCAAATTTCCTCAGATACATAGCCAATAACTATACTTAGTAACATTTCAACAGGTAAGGCAAACAGGGCCCACACTGCATTGCAGACTGACTAGATAGGAATGTTTGGCAACAGTCAACACCAAAGAACTAAAGCAAATAAAGCTTGAAATTCATAGATATCCATGGTTAGGATTTTTTAAGCCTCAAAGGACTGTAACATTCACATACATAACCATTTATTATATTTTCTGCTACGACAATGCTAACTATTGTGTTCTTCAGGACTACAACATAAGATGAAAACTGACTTACAAACAAACACAGTAACCAAGAAATCAAACTCATAAATTATTAAGCAATGCAATTTAAGTGTCATCAGATCATACTGAAGAAAACTCACTGTTCATCAGCTCAACAGACAACTTTAGCTATGAAAAGTAACTAAGGAAAGTCTTCAAATGCACTGGTGTATCTATGCTTAAAAAAACCCCACCCCAAACACAAAGCTCCTTTTTTTTTGTAGTCTTTCCCCACAGACTGAGCTGTAACATTTCCTTCATTGCTTGTCCCTATTCTGTTTGTTGTCTGCATGTTAGATTGAAATTAACCAGTTACTTTTAAGCAGCAACAAGAATACCCTGTTTAACAAGAAATTCACCAAATAATTAATAATCTAGACTCCATTTATGTGGGAGCTGCACATCATATACCATAAAAATGAGCCTATGATAAAATACAGACACATGCACACTTCATTAATTCTAAGAAGGGCTCTATTCATTTGTTCAGTAATAATATTAAATTATTTTACGTTTGTTATGAAGACATGCAAGTTATAATTGTAAAGGCTTGTCCTGGACTTCAGAGGTTCTAAGACAGAGACAACTAAGCTGCTTAAAATTGCTAAAAGATGGGTTAAAGGAGAGAAAGTTCAGGGAAACGATGAAATGTGATTATAGGGCCAATTTGGTTATTAACACATATAAAAATCATACCTGTATGATTGTAGACTACATCTGTGATGCAAAGCATATTCCATTCATTTTTCATTTTTTCCACAAGAGCTCCTATATCGCTCCAAGTGCACTTTTTATTATGGCTTGAAAATTCAGGATTTACTTCTAACTGATCAGCCAGTGAATAACATGATCTTGACAGTCCAAGCTTCTGCAGTGGTGTAAAATGAATCATGTTGTAACCTATATAAGAAAGAAGCCATTTATTTAATAAGAAGAACAAATTTCAGTCAAAGTTAATTGAAAAAAAGCATTGTAAATCACAGTTATAACACTTTAAGCAATCATTTGAAATATAGATTATTATGGAATTTTGCCCTTGAAATTCGACAATATAATCTTTAAAAATCATCCTGCCAGCTCTACAAACTTCCAAGTGTATCTGAAATCAAAACAAAAACACGAAAGTGTTTTTTTGTATCAGGAAATCCCTGAAATTTGGTATCTCTGCAAGTATTTTGATACTTTTACTTCCTTAATCTCTTTAAACCAGTGGTAAATATTTAGTCTGGAAAAAAAAAAAAACAACAAATGAACTGTTTACACTGAAACTCTTCAGTGTTACTTTGGTTTCTGATCATAAGACAAAACCACGTATCTTTTAAAACATGTATTGGCTTACCTGTTTCTTTTGCAACTCTAAGCCTATCTTCCCATTCATGAAATGGTCCCAGACACTTAGCGAGGAATGTCTGGAGTGTAACACAATCCAAAGGTAATGCGTGATTATCGGCTCCAACATGCAAAACAGGATCCACAACAATGTAGCCTCCACCACTTTTTTCATTTCTAGGAAAAAAACCCAACTTTTCATCGCTATAGTAAATACCAATTTTATCAGTCGGTTTCAGATACAGAATTGGGGAACAGGTCTGCAGAGCACCTGCAGGAGGTAATGTTCATCTCTTAGGCATCATCTCTCTACTGGACTTCTGCCAATTGCTCAGAAGAATTCCCCAAGAAGAATACAATTGCAATACAGACCTTTAAATCCTCTGCAAAAGCAAGATACTTTTTTTCCCTCCTTTTATGCTATGGACAGACACAATGCAAGTATGACTGCCAGTCTTTTATGCAAAGACCTCCATTTGGAACTCTCTTCTCAGGAAGACACCCAACAAACATGCACTTTTAAACCTGAGGAAATTTAACCACACATCTTCTGGAAACTAAGAATACCAGACTACAATCATTGCAGATTGGCATTGTCCTCTGCACCTGTTCTGTTGAAACAAAAGAGAAACTAAAGGAAGCCATACCCTTTGTACTAGAAAATAAGCCAAAAATAGACCAAAATAAAAACAACAAGTCAATGAAGTATAAATAAATAATTTGGATACTTAGAATGCTGATGACTTTGAAAATTTTTTGTAAAAACAGCTTGCCTTTCCAACACTGACAGAAAACTTGTCAAGTTTGTTCTGTACAGCTGCCAAAACATTTTTGCATCAGAAATTATTAAACAACCACCACAGACACTGCCTTTCATTAGCAGATTCAGACAGGCCTCATAGTTGCAGTTTGAAAAATGCACAGAGAAAATGTTTTTTTTTTTAACAGTGATTTCTTCAGGTTAAAATGTAAACTAAGGGGACAACACTGCATTTGGCCCCAAGTATAGAATTTTACCTACCCAAGACTGAAATAGTATTGGTATGACCCAGAAATTTGGAGATCCAACTTGCAGTATTTGTCAGAGTCATCATCTTTTCCTGTGGGATTGTGCCATGAGAGTGTCCTGAACTTGTGGCGATCAAAGACTTCTCCAGAAGCTGGATAATTAGTGTAGACAGTAACAGGCTTGCCTTGAAGAGTTGGGCCCAATCGGAATTGCAGTTCAAAGCCTCAAGAAAAAAGGAAAAACTCACTTTATCTGGACAACTATTTATTTCTACTCTGCCATTGCAAATCATAATTTGGTATTACGTTAAAAAGAAAGTGCACCAACATATTTGCCAAGAATTTTGGCAGAATGGTATTAGCTCCATAGCATCCTGTCTATGTTCCCAATATTCTTTGCATGCTTTACATACAGTCCTTCACTTACATAGCACTATAGCCTCTTTCCAATTTGTTCTCCTTTGCTATATAAAAAGTCTTAAAACCAAACTGCAGTAAAAATCATGATTAGCAAACTACATGTAAAGTTAAGCAATTTTGGTTTATATAGTATTGCAATATACATAAGTTTATCAGGTCTACATATTAAGCTGACCCATGAAAATATTTGAAAAAGAAAAAAAAAAGAAACATATTTCAAAGACAGTATTTCAAATCCCTTCATTCTCCATTAGGGCTTTACTACACAAAACTTAATTCCTTATGCTTTTAACTTTCTAACACATGTATATGAGATACATATGTGTGTAATCTACAATATACAAACACACTATTAAACTTTTGGAGAGCTCAACAAATCAAAGTGAGTTTTGTATGTATAATGTAGGTCACACAGACATAGGAAAAAAACCCCAACAATTTAGACTTCATATAACGAAAACATGATAATGAAAACAAAATTAATTTAAAATTTTGGAACCTAAACCCATACTGTAGTCTGTTCAGTTGGATATGAAAAATTCACTTAAGTCAACAGGTTTCAGAATAGGTTTCCATTTGCAGGTATGAGGGCTACCATCATGTGCATAGCTAATTACAGGGTCATTTCGAGTGTCTGAAACAGATATAAGTACTTGCACAACTACTTTCACTAAATTACATGCCAGTCATTTAATTAAACATAGTAACACACCTAGTCCTAGCAGGCTACCAAATTGGGAATAAAAAAAACCACCAAGTATTTGTAAAAAGAGAAAGGTATTAACACACAGATAATGAATTATAAAGCATAATAAAAAAAATCTGAACAATGGCAAGTTCCAGCATCTTAAGGTGAAAAAAATCCACTTGCTTTTTAAGTAAAATCATGGGAAAGCTAATATTGGACATCAATGTCTGGATACATTTAAGTGCAAGTCTCACCAAGCTCACAGTTTCTTGTATTAACATAGCCACCACTGCACCAAAACCACCATGTAAAGCACCGAGTTTAGGATATGAATGTCAGGTAGAATGAAGCTCATTTGATTGCCAAAAGAAAAAAAAAATCTACATGGAGAGAACCACTTTTGGAAGGTTAAGTACACTCTTCTCAGTACTGTCCTGACATTTTATTACAGGGACTACTAAAATTAGAGTACAGGGATATATGCCATTGATATCTTATTTCCTGTAACAGTCACACTGACATCAGGAATGCTGCACTCAAAATTAGCTCTGCCCTCTGAGGGACTGCTACCAGCAGAGGCATTTTGAATGTTTGATAACCATTCACTTCTGTGCAACGTCTTTGAACAACAGTTATACAAATGGAAGAATGAGTTAGTTCTTATTAAAAAGGGAAGGTTCAGTCAGCATTACTGGTGTATTTCAAAATTACAATATTAAAGCAGTGTTACATTTATCTGAACGTTGCAGATAAATACTACAGCAGAGCTTGACTTAGGAGGGCTCTTTCGGGTCACTGAAGTACAGATTATAAAAGGGGAGGTCATGCCCTGCAGGGCCTGTCTAAAAAATGCCTTGCATTTCATTCCCATGAAGACTGATGGCTCCTAGACGATTTGCTCTTCATTTCTCAAGAATTTTTTAAGCCAGACTCGACTGTGACTGGAGCCCATACAGCTCTACAGTAGAAGCAAGCACGTCAGAAATGGTTTCATATGAAAACAATGGAAAAAGTAAAAATAAAAACCAACAAAAAACCCCCAAAACAACTCCACCAAAAAAACACCAAAAAAACCTCACAAACAAAGAGACCCAAACAATCCCCCCAAACAACAACAAAAATATCACTACTGCTGGCTGAAATCCTTTTAATTTTCTTCCCAAAGACGGTGGGGAGCTCCCCAGCCATTTCTCTCACCCGGCCCCGGGGGCTCCTAGCCGAGAAGGAGGGGGAGAGTGAGGAGGCCGTAGCCCCCACCCTACCTTGCTCTAGCCTGAAGAGGGTCTTGTCCAACTTCTCCATCTCGCTAAGGTGCAGCAGCCGCGTCTCCTTAGCGCTCGGCATGGCTGCAGCCGTCTGTCCACTCCTCCCGCGCCACGGAACTCAACTCGCGGACGAAAAAGCGATCCCTGCCGGGAGGGAACACAAGAACCAACAGGTCAACGGCGACTACCCAGGAGGACGACGGCCGTTCGAGAATGCCTCACGGCGGTCTCGCTTACATATTCCCCAGGAAGCGGGGAGACGAGGCGCGGCAGGGCAGGGAGGAGGGTACGAGGGAGCTGTCAGCAGGCACCCAGCCCTCCTCTGGCCGGGGACCGCCGCCGGCAGCTCCCGGTCCCACAGCGCGGCCCGGCCCGCAGCCAGAGCCGCAGAAGTGCCCCCGGCCCGAGCCTTCCCCGGGCGGGGGGAGGGAGCCTGACACCTGTCACTCTCCCCGCTCGCCCCAGTCCCGCCGAGAGTGACCGCCAGGCCCCTTATCAGCGCCCTGCCTCTGTGGGAAGCGGTGCCCGCCTCAGCCGTCCCACCATACTCACCAGCGGGCCCGCAGAGCGGCGGAGGCGAAGCTCCCCGCTGAGGGCGACGGCTGTCGAGGCCGAGCGGAACCGGGGCTGGAGCACCCTGTCCGCCCTCGCCTGCTGCGGCAGCCCCGGGCTGGCCGGGCGGGCAGTCACACACCCAGTCGCCAGCAGCCGCGATGAATTCAGTGCGACCGCTTTTTTCCTCCCCTTTTCTTGGTTTTTTTTTTGAAACAAACTTTATTGGTTCGGCGGCGCAAGGAGACGGGCGGCGCCGGCGCAGCTCCCGCGAGAGCGCAGGGCCCACCCCGGCGGCGGTGCGGGGAAGCAAGGCCGGGCCCCCCGCCCCGCCCCCGCCGGGCTGCCCCCTCTCCTCCCCTCTCCTCCCCTTTCCTCACTTTCCCTCCCCTCCCCTCCCCTCCCCGCCCCGCCTCGCCTCGCCCAGGGGAACGCACCGTGCGGTGTTGGGGTGGATCACTTCAGAGGAGTTCTGCGTCCCCGGGCTAAGGTCTCCGCGAGTCCGGGCCTCGGCGCACCCCAGGTATTTCTTAGGGCGCAACGTGGTAGCTGAGCTTCTGCCCGTGCCTTTACATCCACAGCCTCTTTACACACGGCTTATGCGTACCGGCAGGAGAGACCGCCCACCGAGGGGGATCAGACACCTGAAACTAAAGCTCTGTGTGATTTAACGGGCATTCCGCTGAGAAGGATGTGACTTCGGAGGCTGTCTGAAGCGTGCCGCCTGACGGTGATGGAAACGCCGCTCCGTGGGGCTTCCTCAGCCTCCCCGCCCTCCTGCCTCAGGGCTCCCTTCCGATAGGCTGCGCGCTAGGAAAAACATGGTGTCAGCTAGGGTTTAAGAGCTAAATATAGTATCTGGACAAGACTACAAACTCTGGGGATCTGTCCTTGAGGTAAAGTGCGTTAAAAAGAAAGCAACGCATAAAAATACCCCTATCTAACCAAAAACCCATCCCTTTTGTTTTGAAGCATACTGTCATCTGAGCTAGTTACCAGACAGCCTTTACCACTGCTTTATATTGTGGAATACCTGGGACAGTTGCTCCAGGCCTCTCACAACCGAAATAATTGTTGGCACCTCACTATAAAGGTCAGCCTTGCATCTTCAGAAGTCAGTCTATTTTTATTGCCTGGGTCTAAGCTTAAAAAAAAAAACAAACCATGAAGTGTGCATCTCAGTTTACAGTCTCTATGTTACACTGTATTTGTTTGGTTGGTTGGTTTGTTTTGTTTTAAAAAATGGTAAGCTGTGGGTTTCAGAAGACTCTGCAAAACAATTTAGACTTAACTGTTTACTTCTAGTCACCTCATCCATACTCTTATAACCATGTCCTACAGTGATCCAGTAGGATCCTACTTCATCCAGTTACTATCCATTAATGCAAAGGCCTTTGAAATTTATGGAAACCCTTCCACCCATTTGAAACTGATTTTTTCAGCTGATTTTTTTCTTTACCCCTTTACCTGCTCCTCTCTCCAAGCATTTTAAGAAGTCTGTTTGTTCGTTGTTATGGTTCACATCTCTTTCTCTCTCTCTCTCTCTCTCTTTTTTTTTTTTTTTTTTTTTTTTTTTTGTGTTGTGTTTGTAAGTGAATATGTCAGCTTTTGTGCTGACAATATTAGGATACTTAGAGAGACTGGTGAAAAATTCCAAGTAAAAGCACCTCTGATTGTTTGTGCAGTTTCTGTAACATTCACCTCAGTGAGAGACACTGAGATACGATTCAGTTGAGATACTTCCAATCTAGATTATTTTACAAGTATATGTCCTGGAAGGCCAGCAGAATTCTCCCTTCTTGCTTGTTTTTCCTAGCTCCCTTATTCTTTGCTCAGTTTGCTGGCCTGTGTGCTTTGCACCTAGGAGAAGCCTGTCACTTATGGTATTCTCTGAATTGGACATGTCCCAGTAAAAAAGATACATCAAAATAGGTAATACAAGATGCTCCAGCAGGTATAGGAATCAGGACCACACCAGGAGAAACATCAGTGCACAAGTGCTGCCATTTAATATTGCAGATATTGCATAGGACACAGCCCGCAGCAGTCATGTATGGCATTTGCTATGCTGGTATCTAAATGGTGAATTTCACAGAGCCATTTTGTCTTCAGTTTGCAGTTTCTTAGTATGCAATATGATATTCCACAACAGGAAAAGATTGATAGCTGTTTCAAAATAAGAATGAAGACTATATCGGTGTCATTTTGATGAAATAATTTTCCAACTTTTTCAAGTATATTAATACCAGAATACTTCAGCCCTTCTACAAACACCTTCCTAGCACTCCTCCCCATTCTGCTTTCTCTTTGTAACACTGTATCACAGAACACTTTTCCCCCATAGTGTCCTGAGAACACTTTGGGGAGTCTGTTCACTAGGTGTCAGATCACACTTATGCCATAATGCTTATGCCTGTACAGAGTGTATATACTTAGAGTACTTGCATGACAGTACTCTCTCTCTTTTTTTTTTTTTTTTTTTTTTTTTTAAATTCCAGGATGATAGCTCCTGATATTAATACTAAAAAACAGCAGCCACAGAGAAAACATTAACTGAACTACTAACCAAAATTTAAAGCAGATTCCTTTGGCCTGTATGTGGGACATATGAGACTTCACCAAATTTAACGTGATAGCACAGTTTTCCACAATGGCCCACACTCATGACCGGCAAATGAATTAATTAACTCTGTGCTATTGTTCAAATAACAGGAACCTTCAAAGGTGTCACATCTTCTGTCTAGATTTTGTCTTCCAATGGGGAGATTTCATCTGCAAATGCAAACCTGATTTTGAAAAAAAAAAATGTTTTCTTTAAAACTATATCTCTGCAATCTGATTAGACTCCAGCCTAGGGTCTGAGTTAGGTCCTGCTACAGGCTGGGCACACAGTGGTTGGAGAGCAGCCAGGCAGAAAGGGACCTTGGAGTTTGGATTAACAGGAAGCTGAACATGAGCCAGCAGTGTGCCCAGGTAGCCAAGAAGGCCAATGGCATCCTGGCCTGTATCAGGAACAGTGTGGCCAGCAGGTCCAAGGAAGTGATTCTGCCCCTGTACTCAGCGCTGGTGAGGCCACACCTGTGTCCAGTTCTGGGCCCCTCAGTTCAGGAAGGAGATTGAGGTGCTGGAGCAGGTCCAGAGAAGAGCAAGGAGGCTGTGAAGGGATCCAGCACAAGTCCTGTGAGGAAGGGCTGAGGGAGCTGGGGCTGTTCAGCCTGGAGAAGAGGAGGCTCAGAGGAGACCTCATCACTCTCTACAACTCCCTGAAAGGAGGTTGGAGCCAGGTGGGGGTTGGTCTTTTTTCCCAGGCAACCCTCAGCAAGACAAGAGGGCACAAGAGGGCACATTGTGCCAGGGAAGGTTTAGGTTGGACATTAGAAAGAATTTCTTTACTGAGAGGGTGATCAGAGATTGGAATGGGCTGCTCTGGGAAGTAATGGATTCTCCGTCCTTGGAGATACTTAAAAAGAGACTGGATGTGGCACTCAGTGCCATGGTCTGGTAACTGCAGTGGTAGTGGATCAAGGGTTGGACTTGATGATCTCCGAGGTCCCTTCCAACCCAGCCAATTCTATGATTTTACTATACAGTAGGTGAAAACAAGCACAGTTCTTAGACACATTATGTGCTCAGCAGGAATTTACATATTGCCTTGGAATCTACTTTCAAGGGAAAATATTGGACAGAACACTGACACTGTAGCCTATCCTTTAAAAAATCCTTCTAAATAACTAAACATATTATAATAGACTGAAAGGCAGGGAGTAAATAGTAGGCTGGAATAAAAAAAGACTGTATAAGTAAATAATCAAGCGAAATGGAGAGGCTAGAACACGAGGCTATGCAGTTTGTTCTTACTGAACATGTCGATGCCCTTTCCTCTAGTTACTTGGCAGTGTTGGTTTGTCCTTTCAAAGATGAACCCAGTGTTATCATGAAGTTTTGGATCGCAGAAACATTTTTGTTAGTTTGTAATCTGAGCTCAGCCATTCTTTTACTGTGTGACCTCAATCAATCAATCAATGTTTTCTGCTTTAACTTCTGTATGAAGTTAAACTGCTGTTTACTTTTAATAGAAAACTATGAAATTGAATGGATTTCTCTTTTAAGAGAATAAAATTTTACTATTATTAAATGTAGCTTTTCACATAATTGATGAGGATACATTTGACTGTTCTTTAGTTTACAGTATCACAGTAGTTTTATAATAATAATCTGCAAATGTAATGTCTTGGAAAACAAAATATTAAGCTAAATGTCTGAATGGTTTTCTTGTGTCATTTAACCTAGCTAAGTATAAAATAAATCTATGTGTATGGGGCAATTTTTGTTTTACAAGAAGAGCATATTACACCAATTTGTTGAATCATTACCTTCCTGTAAATTGTTCCACTTAACAGTATTGAGGTACACTGAGAAATAAGACTTCAGAGTATCCATTCTGTAGGAACTACAGTGATGTTTTATCAAGCAGGTCTACTGTTTCAGTTTTATATTTCCTCCTCAAAACCAAATATTTGTAGAGTGTCTCTTGCACACTATATTTCCTTTTTGATGCTTCTTCCAACTGTATCAAACTATAGTGAGAATGCCATGGATATTTTCCTGGTCCATTAAAATACAACCCTTAAAACTTATTTAAGCAGCTCTTTAAGCTCAAATGGTGAACAGTTGATTGGACCAGTGTCTGTTGTGTACAATTGGCATCTGATCTTATAACAAAAACCCCTACATACTAGCTCCACAAAAATGGAGGTTATCTGAAAGCCAATGCTGAGGTCTTTGGGCCCACTTTGTAATCTTTCAGAACAAACAGAATCCAAGCAACAGTAATTTAAAGAGTTTACCATGCTGTGATAGATTGCAGAAGGATAATATTTCTCCAAATATATGACTTCAGCAAGCATTTGCTTTTAAAGTTAATTTTCATCTCTTTCTCATCTTCATGCCTTGTAATAAATTCCCCATTTCTCCTTGCCAAATCACTTTTCCGCCAGGTTTTGCATTCTACCACCAAGTTAAACATGAACAAGAAGAGCCAGAAAGATGGTGCAAGACTGGTTTGCACCAAAATGCTACAAAGCTAAATTTCAACCTGATATATCTTCTTCTACCAGACAGAAATCAGTGCACCTAATTCAACATTTACAGCTGAACCGTCCCAAAATGCTTCTACCAGAAAGCTACAGAAATGCTACTACTGTCCCTAGTTAAACTCTGTCTTATTGATGTTGTCAGATCTTTTGATTAGCCATGGACTTCAGCTTAGGATTGATGATCAGAAGGAGCTTTCCCATAACTGGGCAGCCTCTCCCATGAGAACACAGGAGCTAGGAACTATTGCTCTATGTTGGAGCAAAGTACTGCTGCCGCCACTTAGTTTTTAGAGTATTTTTCCTCTGTGCAAACCACTGTCTCTCCATTCCAGCTGGGTTCTTGTCGAAGAATGAATCACAGCTTCACAGAGTAGTGCAGCATTGATATTTTGCCTCCTATTTTGTCAGCACCATATTTATTGGGTTAGTGCTGGTGCTGTACAGTGGGTTCCCCTCAAGTTTGCAACTTCATTGGAGGTTCTGGCTTGCACAGAGACAAGGCACTAATCTGGTTTTGCAGGAGGCAGCTTTCCATAGCATCTCTGGTCTGGGTCACCTTACACTTCACTTGGTACGAAACAATCTTCTCTCCCTTATTTTTCTCAGCTCTCATATGTTGAATCTGCCTTTATCAGTTCTGTTATAGACCAGTTTATAAGCTTTGAAAGTATCTGCATGGATTTAGCTAAGACTTGCTGAAGAGCTAAAAATCCCTGCAAACATTCCACTGACCATACCTAAACATCAGCACATTGTTTCCATGCAGGGATACTGGGTGTGTAGTACCTAGCACGTGGCTACAACTGAGAGCATTGTCCATCATGTATCATCCCTAAAGAACAATTGCTCATGCTTGAACTTGTGGCTTGTAGCCACAAACCCAGACACATACCAGGTCTGAACAAAGAATGCATTTTTAAACCATGAAGGAGAAAAACAGAAAGCTGATGAGAAAGAAGTGGAAATATGAAGTGGGCTGTGAAAGGACCTTTGAGAAGAGATGAAAATGTGTAAGAGAATTAGCTTCTAGTCTGAGCAAAAGGAAAGAGGAAAGAAGCTGTGAGGCAGAGGTGAAATTGAGGTTAGCTGGCAAAGAAACTGATCAGTATCTGGGAGAGAATTGTATTAGATTTCAATTAATCTCATAATTTTACATTACAAATTGTGTAATCAGGTCTGAAGTACCTTAAATTGAAGCATCTAGAGGTCAGTGCTTTTGTCAGCAAGTCCAGTTTTATCCATTGATTTAATTGTTTTGTGCACTTAATTAAGGGAAGACTTTTAGAAGAGTGCCAGGTTGTCATTGTTTTCTTGCAACTGTACAGACCTGTCTTATATTGGTATAGGGAACCAGTTTCTTTTATTTTTTCATCAATGCTTCCATCTCAGATAGGCAAGGAAGTATTTATATTAAAAATTTTTTTAAAAAAAAATCTCTAAGTTATACTCGATGCAGGTTTTGACAGAAAGCTATTTTGTGCGAACTTTAGCTGTCGGTGTGTACCAGAAGAGAGACAGAAGTAGGCGATTTCTGGTTAATCGAGTGAAAAAAGTCATTCTACCTAGTGGCTTATGCCACCAGGTGGCTATTCAGTGTAATTGACTGAAGGCTGTAAAATGCATTTTGCTTCTTACCTCTAGGTGAACGAGTACTTTGGTATAAATACGTTTTCAGGATTGAATTCTTGTGTGACATAAAAAAATAAAGATAGTAAAGTGGAAAGGGCTGATCACTAGAGAAGAATAAAGACCAACGAGAAGTATACACAAGGAGATCAGTGGAATACATTTATCTAGTTTGTATGTTAACATTAAGTCACAGGTAAGTATGAAACAGTGCAAAAGCTCAAGGAGAAAGGATTTTTTCATCCTATGTTGTCACTTGTATCATAATTTCTTACCTTTTAGATGGTCAGGGCTGTTTCAACGACTTAAAATTCGTTCTTGGGAGAAAAAAAAATCATATGCAAATTGGTTTGGTAAGAAAAATTCTTCCTATCTAAGATAATATTATTGGTATTATTTCCGTAACATATATAGAGTTAGCTAAGACAATAATGCTGAAAGGCTTGAAAAATGCTAGTCTAATCCTGTAAATGAAAAATTCAAAAGAAGAAGAGGAATAAATATAGGTGTCAAGGCTGTTATCTTCATAGGAAGACCGGTCTTCTGCATGTATTCAGCCAAACCTAAATGCACTTTTTCAAACACGTCAGTATATCAATATAGAAACTACTTAGTTTACAAAGCATCTTAGATCCAAGTTATCTATTGTCAAAACAATCTGATCAGGCTGCAGATTTTTTGCACATCACTTGACTTGAACTGAAGTGATGTTTTACCGTGATTATCTTGTCAGTAACATAAAGAAACAATTTTCCTAGTGCACACATATATGAAACTTGAACTAGAGTTGACCTTACAAAATACCAGTTTTGCTATCTTGTTATCTTAATAACTAAGAGGAGGATTGATTACAGGGAAGCTTTTAGTAATACAAGATCTCTTGAGACCTAGATCACCAGCTTAATGTTTTCCATGTTACTCTGAGCCTAAAAAAACCCAGTCTGTGCCTTGGACTGAACCATATTTAATTTCCAAAATTATATATACTCATTTCTTCAATTCTTAAGAAACAGAAATTCTCTTTTATATATTCAGCATGCAGTCTCCTTTATGAAATTGTATTTGCTTTCAAGATTATAAGGTTCCACTTCCTTGAGGCCCTATAGCAAACTATGCCAAGGTTTCACCAGATTCTTTTCATGTTAGATGTTATCTTGCTCATTAGTTCATTGACATTGTCATCCTCTGACACAGTCCAATAGTATATTTCAAGACTTTATCTCTCTTCAGGAGGAGTGTGGGCACTGGTACTTGGTATTTAGAGAGTAATTGTGTTGTCTTTTTCTTCTTGTTTTTAACCTTGTTTTCTTGCCTTATAGCTCTTTAGCAATACCTAGCATTTTCTGAAATGAGAGAAACTATAAAATGAGAAGCAAAACAGTATTCCCATCCTTACTCACTTTACCTTTGACAGATAATTGAATTTTTTTCTTAACCTGATTAGTTTCCAACAGGCTTGTAGCTTGCATTTTAATACCTCCTTGTGGGTCTTAATGAGGAAATTGCTCCATATATTCTTATATTTATAGCAATGTTTCAGAAGTGTAGGCCCCATTCTGTCCATAAGCGAAGACCTAAAATAAGGTTTTAAAAATATTTGTATATTAATTCCACTATAATCTGTGTAAGTTATGAAACTAACATTGTCAAGAATGTTGGTCGGCAGAGCTTTTATACTGTAATTGTATTTATGTTAGTATTTGTCATACTAACAATGTATCTGCAAGGAAGGCTGGTTTTAATCAGCATAAATAAATTAAAATCACACAAGCACTTAGTAAAGCACGTATATACTTGGGCTTTACAATTTTACCAGACTCTTTCTGACCCGAAGCTGTAGGGACAATATAAATATTTAATTATGAGCTATTGATGATGTGTTACATTTCTTCCATTGCTGAGATCTCAGACTTCTTACGACCCAGATAGTACAAGTATACGGGAACACCTTTAGGCAGGGGAGCAGGCGCGCCCAGGAGGCTGGGAGGCTCCAGCCGCTAAACCGGGGCGTTCATCAGCACCTCCAGCGCCGGGAGGCTGCAAAGGCAGCGGCCGTGCCCTCACCGCATCGCCCCGGTTCTGGGGACTCACACCGGGCAGCGGCTGCGGCGAGTGCGTGGAGCGCTTCCGACCCTCGGTCTCGCCTTCGATACCGTGTCGGGACCATCCCTGCAGCCAGAAGTCGGAGAGACGCTCGGTTAGGGACAGGAGCCGGCCCGGCTCGGCTCGGCTCGGCTCGGCTCGGCTCTGCTCGACTCGGCCCGGCCCGGCCCGGCCCGGCCCAGCCCAGCCCACTCGGCTACCGTTCTCCCACCGCCCAGTTCCTGCGGGGTGGTGCCAGAGAGGAGCCCGGCGCTGCATCCGAGAAGGTGCTGTAGCTCTGGAGAGCCGTGGTTAAACTCACGCCGGTAAGCTCAAGTGTGTGGATACTGCAAGGTTTTTAAAAGCTCTATATGCTTAGGAGAGTATCTAAAGCTGCTATGAAGTGAATTAAAACCAGGTGAAGCTTTTACACTACATGGTAACTGCTGCTGTTCCTGCAAGCATTCCTGAATTATTTTAAAGAAAATTGTTTTAAAGAAAATTCTTCAGCTTCCTTGTCTTTATGAGTACAGGTAACCCATGGCTTATTTTATCTGGAAACCTCACCAACCATTCTCTTCTTTGTATATTGTTTGCTTGCTCATGTTGTGTGACTATTACTTTCTTATTTTGTTTCTTCATTATAGTGCATAGGAGATGCGGTAACATAAGAATGTAGTAAATGTTACAGTAAACATGCTGATCTTGTAGTTGGATTTGCTTATTGGGGTAATGAGCAATGTAATTTTTAGGCCAGCCTGTAACTTCGGGTTCTTCGTATAGATAAAAGTTTCGAGGCTGGAGCATTGAAGATAATATGCAGAGCAGCTGCCCAACAGAAAGTTAAATACTCCAAGTAAACAACTGAACAGGGCAAAATCCTTCCCTCCTGTTTGTTTTTGGTGGGATATATGGAAAAAAGGACAAATTTATCATATTGCTTATCCCTCTTCTAAAATAAAGTGTCTCTTTGATAGGAAATAAGTGCAGAACAAGGTTTAAAATCATGTAGTGAATTTGTACTATAGCTTGGAGAAGGAAGCTATCAAAAGTTGGGGTGGTTTTTTTTTTGGTTTTTTTTTTTTTTTAAATTTTTTTGGAGGGAGTGGGGGTGTTTTTGGGGTTTGTTTTGGTTTTTTTTTTTCTTTTTTTTTATTTTTTTCTCTTTCTTTTTTTTTTCTTTTTCTTTTTTTTTCTTTTTTTTTTCTTTTTTTTTTTTTCTTTTTTTCTTTTTTTTTTCTTTAACTGCACCAGAACATAATTAAAATAATTACTTAACATGAAACTTCTGTGGAAATACATATCTGACAAAGGAAAGGAAGCTGCTAGGTCTGTGGTTCATTACAGCTTCATGCATTTTATCTGAAGTGTAGGGTCTTCCGGGCTGAGCTTGGAAGCAGTATAAAATGTGTGCCTGAAGCAAAGAATGCTCTTATAACCGTTTCCTTTCCCTGGTGTTCACTGTTTCTTCTTTCAGAGAAACTTCTGATCCTGGGTATGGTAACTGGCAGTTAATACTGCTAGGTGCAAGTCAAATGGTAGAGGTTACAATGTAATAAAAGTTGTTTCATTCTAAGTAAAAGGCCAATGGCAATTTTATTCCAAGTTGGCCACAGTAATAGGACAGTGTAAAATAAGTACCTACTCTTAAATTGTAATAGAAATTAATTTTGAAATATACAAGCCTTTAAGTTATCTTTTAATGCTTCCAGAGTAAAAAGACCAAGAGGCTGCGGAATGTATGTTTTTGTCATCTTGTTGCTGGGTGTGTTTGTATTTTAAAAGTAATGGGCTATTGTGAATATGAACACTACTTCTTTTCTGCCCTTGTGCAATGCACCTATAATGATATGACCGTGTCCAAATGAACAGAAGTTAACCCAAGCTCATTTTCTAGAATCGGAGAGAAGGTGACTCTTGGACACCAAGGGTGTATACTTGGGCTTTGTAAGAGTATATTTCTAAAGAGATGTGGCACAAACACCTGTTAATACAGCTTTTTCTCTTTTAGACTGCTTTTTCCTTTTCTGCCTGCTCTCTTGTCTGATGATGCTCAGGAGAAAAGTTCTGGCTAAGATAGTTTTTGTACCTTTGAATTGGTTATATGTTTGCCCTGCCTCTGTTCCTCATTGCTGAAACTAGTTTTATGTTCTGTACGCTGCAGCTAATGATGTTCTGTTAAGCAGCTAGAATAACAGAATTTCTGTGAAGAGGTCCTGAGTTTGTGGAGAACATTGTGCTCTTGAGTTTAGGTTACCAGGGTTTTCTTACCTGATGTTACCACATTTTTTTAATTTAACAAAGGAAGGAGTAATTGCTGCTCTTCGTTTACCCAAATCCAGTTACTGTAATATTGTGAGATGTAGTCAGAAGAATAAATTCCGCTGTACACTAAATATAATTTTTAAATTATCACTAAAAATCGGTATGGTTGTTTCAGACTTTTGAAGACTGTTCTTAAAGTTATAGAACTATTTTTTCCCCAACCATTTCTTATTCTTTCTTCCTTTCTCCTCCAGAAGAGGAGAACACACTTGGATGAATGGGATGATAAAGTCTAAATATTCAGACAAGTGTAGCTGTATTGCATTGAAACTTTACAGAAGCTGGTAGCTGTTATTATGAAAGAACTTTCTGGAATCTTCCTTGCTTGGCAGAATCTCTTTAGGTTTAGTCAAAGATGATTGCTTTGGCCTTTAACTATTAATGTCTAAATTATCACACAGGTGTTCTTGTCATGGTCCATTACAAATATGAAGAATGCTAGCTACTTCATCTCTGTTCACTCTAGCTAAAATGGCTGTTTCTAGCTAGTTGGGTTTTTGTTCTTTATTTGTTTGTTTGTTTTTTTCAGAAGTACCTGTTGTAGGTTCTCAGTGAGCTTCTTTTGACTGCCTGTTACTTAAATTATCTGTTCTGAGTCTCACTACTGTTAGAATAACTAGTCCTAACTAGGGAGTGTTGTGTTTGTCTGCACTAAATGTATGTGTTTCTTTGTCTAAATCTTTATTCCAAGTTCCCACTCTTTTGCATGTATAAAATCTATTTTTGATATTTGACAGCTTGAGTTTTCCTACAGAAAGAAGAACTTGTTGCCTGGGAATTATTTGTCATGTGTGAAGAAATAGACATGAGTTGTGGAAACAAAAGGCAATCTGTAATGATGCACACTTTGGAGCTATAATTAATAGAAGAGTGGGCCTGACACTGTAGTTCATCACTGTGGATTTTTATGCATCAGTGTTTTAAGATCTGAGTTTCTTGGGGATGTTTAAGGATTATATTTTAAATTTTTTTACAGAACAGGGGAAGCATAAAAAAAATGTTATGGCAGAATGCATTGAGAGAAATAATGCACTCAGTAGATGAAGGTATCTGTCTATTATGTGTACTCTTGATGGTCTGAAACATGGTATCTGACCATTCGTGCTGAGTCTGGCAGTTACCAGAAGTGTGTTACTTTTGGCTTCTGCATTTGGGAATTGTCTGCTTCTCACATGTGCTTTTGTTTTAAACCTGGTTTTAAATTTTAATATTCAACAGACTCTTCTAAAATAAGTGAACTGTAATGTAAACATTGCTTGTATTTAATTGTCTGTAACATCTACTTTATATAGATGGAGCTGTCTGGCCTTGTGTTTGCTGTTGGGATTTTTATTTGCTTCCATGTGTCTGTGGATGGTTATCCAAGTGGAAAAGTAAGGCAAGCCTGCTCTAGCATGATACCCTGTCATGGTAGCTCTCCACAGCCATCACCTGAGCACACCATTACAGTGAATGGGACTGAATTTAAACCAGGGGACATCATAGAAGGTATTGCATTGGCTATAGCTGAAGAGCTTATTTACTGTTTCCTTGTGTTGTAGCATGTCTGTACTCAGCTAGTCTAGATCTATCCGAGCAACTGAATCTTGTCCAGGTGATCAATTTAGCAGTCATTCACTGCTTGTAAATGAGCTTCTGGGAGTCACTGTTGAAATATTTCATTCCTTAGAGAATAATTCAACTTCCTTTTATTTTCCTTCCTCTTCAGTTCATCTGTCTGGACCAGATTTTGAAGGATTTTTCATACAAGCCCGGGATGCAGACCACCTGGATAGCCCTGCAGTTGGTTCCTTTGTGTTAGCTGACCGCAGACTTTCTCAGCTTCTGACATGTGGCCATACCAAGGTATAGTCTGGTGTCTTTAAAATGGGACACCAGGCAGTTAGGTGTTTGTACCAGGCCATGTCTGTAATAGGACAGAACTAAGCTCTGTAATCTTTGAGCTCTTTAAATCTCAGAAAATTGGTGAAACTTTGTGGTATAGAAGCCTTTCTTCCTGCATCTCTGACTCCTTTGAACCATTTAAACTAGCCTAGTGGTAGAAGGCTACTGGCTGCTGTAGGAAGATACAGCATTCATAATGTATTTTACTTGTAGACAATGATTGTAGTGTATTTATGGCTATTATACTTGATATTAAAAAGAGAAGGACATGCTGTGTGCTTTGAAGAGAACAGTTATCAATTGTTTTCCATGCTTGTTATGGGCGTGGAAAAGGTCTTGCATCAAGGAGAGTTTAGGGCAGTTATAATTGTAAATGAACACTAGAATAAGTTATTAGCTTGAGTGTTGTTCTGTCAGTTACTGTTAATGGAACCTTCTTAGTAATAGGCTAGATCACAGTCTTCAATATTAATTTTAGAGTAATCATGTGCAAGAGATTTGAACTCTGACTAGAGTTTCAACAACCCCCATCTTGAACTTCATGAACATGCACCATGTTATCTGAGCTGGTGTGCACAAAGTTCTCAATCTGCCCAGAAGTATTTTATTTTTCTCTCCACTCTTACTCCCCCACAGTGGCATCCAATTAGTGAATTCATCAGTGCTTTAAAGGCATGGGGGTATCTGCATTGTGCCTTCTCTGCTCTGAGGATGCAGTTCAGGGCTGTGTTTGATCTGTTGTACAAATAACTCTGACACCAAGACTACATTAGATTTTGTCCTTTGGAATATTCATAGAATCATAGAATTAGCTGGGTTGGAAGGGACCTCAGAGATCATCAAGTCCAACCCTAGTTCTATTCTCTCTGTATAGTCTGTCCTTTCAGGCTCTTACTGTCAAAAAATGGAGCATTATCACACCATTTCTGCATAAATGCTGCAGGGACCTCAGTGTTGTGATCACTGGAGTCTTCTGGATTGAACAATATCTCCTTGTTCCTCTTAGCCATAAAGTTGTTAGCATGCCTAAATTTTAGTGGTAGGCTTCATCTGAGTTGAACGTAACTGACTGGGGGAAAAGCCAGTTGTGCTGGGTCTATGTGGTATGGCAGTGTGGTGTCTGGTTTGGATTTAGCTGGAACCTCTGATGACTGATAGCTAAAATCTCCTTAGTGGAAATAACTCTTTGTGTGTGTTTTCAGAATTCAGCAGTCAGTCACACAAATAAAGCAAAAAAGAAATACATGAAAGTTTATTGGATTTCTCCTGGAGATGCACCAAAACGCATACAGTTTCTGTAAGTAAATTTAGTACTAGTTCCTTTGTATTAAAATACAAATAAGGTAAACCTTTGCCATATCCTGTATAAAATGCTGACCAGCAACTGAAAAGCTTCCTTGGACTAATAGCCTGAAAAGTTGACACCTCTTGCTTGCTTTAGAGTCTATGTTAATGCAGACACTTGTTCTTTTGGGGAAGCTTGAAGCTGATTATTTTAATTTGCACAGGGAGAGTAGAAGTGGGTTTGGAGAGCAGATTCTTTAGTATTTTTA
Organism: Heliangelus exortis; assembly: GCF_036169615.1. Taxonomy (NCBI): domain Eukaryota; kingdom Metazoa; phylum Chordata; class Aves; order Apodiformes; family Trochilidae; genus Heliangelus; species Heliangelus exortis. Next base: position 19,150,365 of record NC_092429.1, on the reverse strand, counting down.
GGTAATTGCTCACTTCTCATGTGTGTACTAGACTGTGTTAAGAATCTTTTCCTGTGCTTGTACCTAATAAAATGGTGCGTATACCCTACTGTTACACTATTTTTTTTGGAACTAATAGATAAGATCTATGCAATGCTTCAAGGCTGTATGTAACCTGTGCCACAGGCATGAGTGTTTCTTGTATCCAGTAAAGCATGCAGTAATATGTTTTAAAGTTACTTTTTACCCCAAAATACCACAGTTATTTTCTTTTTTTTTTTAAAAAAAGTAACAAACAGCTGTTGATATGTATAGGAATGACATTGAATGTTGTGTTTTCAAGAGCAACAGTTGTGAAGAAATACAAGACTTTCTGGGTGAAGATTCCTGGTCCCATTATTTCTCAGCCTAATGCACCAAGCCCAACAGCACCCTTGCATGCAACATCAGAGGCTACATTGACTTCCCACCCAGTTTCCTACTTAACAAAGCCAGTAAGTAATTATAAATCAAAATAATATTATTTTTAGTGCTTGTGATCAAAGGAATTTAATGAAATCACATTGATATAACCTGTTGACAGAAAGGGAGAGATAGAAAATTAAGTTCGATATCGGAGACTGAGAGCATAGGCAGCTCCCATTATGTGTGTGTTGAGTTGCCTGGACTTGTGTGGATTAAATGTTGTTTTGCCACCCAAGGGTCAGAGATTGGTAGAACATGTAGAACTTAATGTTCAGAAACCATTAAGCAAACTTGGAAGAACAGATGGGAAAAGACTTAGTATGATCTTGACTAATAACATCCTATTTAGTAACTGTAGGCACAGAGACTTCCTTCTGTGAGTTCATACTGACTTCCATTACTGATTTCTTTAAATGGATTGAGTAAAGATCACTATTTGATCCAGAACAAGCATGACTTTAAATCCATACATATTCTTGTGTATCAGTGTATCAGTTGCTACATCAAAAAGGAAATGGAAAGCTGGTCTTCCCATCTTTTCTCACTGATCCTACAGGTGATATTACCTCTCTAAAACTTAAATGAAAGAATGTTTCTCTAAATGTCTTACTTAATTTTAAAAATTATTCTATTATAATATCAAAGTGAAAACTTGAATAGAAGTACGGCTTGGAACTCACCATCATTATGCCTACTAGTAGGGTAATTGTAGGTCTGAGTTAAGAGATTGGTTTGTAGACATTGATAGCATTTCTTTGTTCCTTGTATGCTTTCTTCTAGTATGTAGTAGAAAGGAAGGAGAAGAAAAAAAAAAAGTGAAATACTCACTGCTTACGACTTGTTTGTTTGCTTCGTTGTCTAGTTTAATGCATCAGGGTGTGGAAAGATGAAGTTCTGCATTAGGAATCCTTCAAACTGTGATCCTGAAAGTTGTTCTTGTTTTTATCTATCCTTCCAACAAGAGAAGAGTTCAGTATTAATTGAAATGAGTGGTCCAAGTGAAGGATATTTAGCATTTGCATTGTCCCATGACCAGTGGATGGTGAGTGTCTGATTCTACTACTTTAGTTGCTTTTGTGATCTTAGTAAAGCTGGACTGGTTCTTTAGCTAAATGTGTATATGGAAACCTGAGATGCTGCTAGATGTCACACCAAGTAACTTTTCTTTCCCGAGTGCAGATGTGATGGTTGCATTTTATAGGTGGATATTAATTTTTAGCTCAGACTGTCTAATTTTTAGACAGACTTTTCAGTAGAATTTCCTTGTGGATATCTGTCTTACCCAAATCCAATTTAATTGCACATTATTTGACTGGAATTCATGGTTAGATTAGTTCTTGTTACCTAATGAAAAACCTTTACCTGTCAGAAGCTGATTTGATGGACTTTCTGAAAACCACTTGCATTTAATCATTGTACAGGACTGTACTTGATGTAGTTTTCAAAAGTGCTTAGAGATCTTTTTTTCCAATTGGTGTTAGAGTGAAGGGGGAAAAAAACTGTTGATAAATTCAAAATCCATAAACTAACTTTTGCATAAAGAGACACTGTTTATATTCATGCCTCTAGGTCAAGAACATTTGTTTCTTAACAGTACTTTGCCTCTACAGCTATGAGGGAAATCAACTTTTAACTAAAGAGGGTTTTAAAATAACATCAACATTCATCTCTGTCTTGTCTGATTAATTTAGTAAATTCTAAATAAATAAGGAACTTCTGATATTGTGGTTGTTACCCTGGGAGTGGGAGTGTAAATCATAATGTGCCTAACTATGTGTGATCTGTTTGACTTAATGTCATTCCTCTGTATTACAGAAGTGTTTGAAAGCTGGGAAATAATAACTAGACAGCTGGAAAAAACTGTCTTGGGTCTTGTTGCCCATATTAAATCGAAGAGTATTTGGAGACTTCCAGTAGTGGGTTTTATTGTGCTATAAATAGCTTTTTCCTTTAAACTTTCCAGGGTGGTGATGATGCATATCTGTGCATTAGGGAGGCTCACGGTGTTCATGTAAGCACTGCCTATCTGACAGGGCGAAGTCCTCCTGTTCTGGATTCAGAAGTACGTTTGGAAACAGCTAAGACACTTCTACAAATATAGTTTTGAAGTAATGAATGATATGCTGCTATTTTGTACAGCAGCTGTAAATGGTAAGGCAGATCTGTAATTCTCTCAGGTGAGAATGCTTTGGCTTTCACTTCCTAGAAAATGTTACCTTTGGAAGTCTAAATTTGAATTTCAAAATGAAGCAGTGGGAGCTTTGTGGGAGCTTTGAGGAAGTTTGTGCCCATTATTACTCTGTCCTGTTACTAAGGCTGCTGTGACTATTATGGATCTTGGGATAAAGGTGGTAAGCAAAGGGGAGTTTGTTATGAGCTGGAAAAGTTGTTGCTAAGAAGTCCAGCCCTTACTACCATGTCATTCCCTGTTCCCTTACACAAACGTTGCCATTCTTTCTTTGTGCACCAGTAACACTCATCTTTTGCACAGTTACTTTTATGCCAATCTGACAAGACTGGGTATTAAATGTCTCCTGTTTCACAGAATGTCCTTGAAGATGTGTCATGGAGGCTTTTGGATGGTGTTCTTCAATGTTCTTTCAGAAGGAGTATTCGTCTTCCTGCTTATAAAGGGAGATTTGATTTGGATTCCAGTTACTACATCTTTGTGGCAGATGGGGGAGCTGGTGAAGGTAAACTTGAATTGCAGATGGTTGCTTTTCTTTGAACAGCTCTAAATGAGTGAGTAACCCTTACGAAAGATATTGCTTCACTGAGAACTATCTAAACTAAGGTTTCCACATTTGAGGCACTTAGCTGGCTCATGGTTACTGCCTCTCTAAATCATGGATTTAGTTTTGGAATCTACTGTAAATTTAGTCATGTGTGTCTGTTGTATGGCCTCTTGATGCTAGGGACTGTTAGCTTCTTGAGATCTTGCCATGTCTTTAAAATGAACATTGGTGTCAAAGGGAATTATTCTTCCTACCTTGTGTCTGTAGTGGAAAAAGCTATTTTCTGTAGATGGGGGTGTTGCTTCTTGTACTTGAAGTACAGAAAATGGGTTAGATAACATCTTGGGTTCTGATACTGTGTGTCAGAAATGTGGCTTATATGCTTGATGGCCACAAGAGGGCTTAACATTGATAAAAAAGGAATGGGTATGCTTAGAATTGCAGTGGCTTTCATCCTCCATAAATAAAATACTTCATGTTGCTGCTTAGGTGGATTAATACACAAACATCATCATCAGCCTCTGATCACCAATGGAGTATACAATGTCACGGGCCTTCCTCAAGACATTGGAGGTTCCAAGTCCCCACAGCTTATCAAGATTCATGGTAAACTGCACCTTATAGTTTTGTCTTCCAGTTCTATGTGTGCTGAGACTGGATAGTTAAGTTTTTCTCATTATTGCAGAGTAGGTATTTTCTCTTTCTAGCACTTGGGTTTTATATGCTGCTGGCTATCAAGATCTGAGACTGAAGACAAAGTAGTTATTAAATTTTTATTCTTATCCAGAACAGTGCTTTAAAATATGTTTTTGCCTATGAAATTAAATTCTCTTAAACTTCTCATTAGGACTTGTTTCCGTTTACTCTTTTCTCTATGATATAATTTGTTATAGCTGCATCATTGGTTTAATTCTTTTTGAAATTAGAAACTTCTCAACTGACAGTCCGGAGCAGCTGAAATTAATGAGTTTTTCTCTTACACAGTCCTGAACTTGAAAGCAGGCCCAGGAGAGAACTATCACTCATTCTTTTTCAAAACAATTGTAAGAAATGTCACCATTTATTCTCTGATGTCAGAACATCACCTCTCTCTGGTGTGCACTGACTGTACTGATGCCTGTGAAACACAGTAGCCAGAGATACTCTGTTGTGCTGTGTGAGCATAGCATATTTATCTTTGATATGGATCTCTCTACTCTTAGTGAGATAAGCACTATAAAATTGTAGTCTGGATCAGATTATTAAAAATTTATCACTGTTAAATTCTTACCATATGCATATGAACTAAGCTTATTATAGAATCCTAAAAATTGTATTACATTAAATTACTCAGATTTTCCTTGTATTTTTTCAATTTTCAGGAGCACTAATGTTTGTTGCTTGGATTACTACAGTTAGTATTGGTGTTATTGTTGCACGATTCTTCAAGCCTGTCTGGTCTCATTCGTTCCTGTTTGGAAAGGAGTTATGGTTTCAGGTGCGCAGAATCTCCCCGTGGCTCCGGTTGCATTTGCTAGCTTTGTTGGAAACAGAATTATAAACCTACTAGATTCAAGAAATAGGAGATTGAATTTAGTCAGTTTTCTATATTTTTTTCATTTTTAAAATGGAATTATTTCAAATCAAAAGTTCACCCACTTTACTAGTAAAGCTGAGTGTCTTCTTTAGACTTTGAACATCTTCAAGTATAGAACTGTTAAATATATTTTAATCATGTATTAAGAAAGCTGGAGAGTTTCTAAAAGCAAATTTAACTTTCCTAGGTGCATCGTGTTCTTATGTTGACCACAGTCATGCTTACAAGCGTTTCTTTCGTGTTGCCTTTTATATACCGAGGAGGTTGGAGTCAAGTAAGTGTGTGCTTTTGTTTTGTTTGACTTAAAGGTTGGACCACGTGAATGAGAAGGAAATTTATTGATAACTAACATGTTACAGTTATTGCTGAGAAATTGCTGTGAAAGCTGTCCTTACGTAGGCTGATTTCAAATCCTAGCAACACAGAAGAGGAATGTTGCTTCCTTTAACTATAACTGAAAACTTGAGTACTTTTTTTTCTTGTTCTTTCTCTCAAATAAAGTCTTTGCTCAGTTTCTTTATGTAGTAAAATCAGTCATCTTCCCATTCCCTTAGAGAGCTTGAATTTGGGAGGTGAGTGAGAATGGAACAGTTGACTTATTAACGTGGTAAACCTGCTGGAATAAGCGCTGTTATGAACATGGACTTGAGTAACTGTATCCAGTGATTAAGCTTAGCCTAGAACACCAGGTAGAGACTGTAGCTGTCACCAGTATCATATTTGGTGCATGATAATATCAGAAATTGGAAAGTCTAGAGAGTATCTGAAATAAAAGCAAGAGAATGTTGTCCCAGAATCAAGCGAGGGAAAATGAATAAAAATGTTTTAGGGTTAAGAATAAAACAGATGGGGTGATAGTGGAGACCAGTGCTGGGATGAGTTATGAAATAGGCCTTTCCTGAAGATGCAGGATTGAGGATAAAGAGCTTGGAACTTAGCTTTTACAGTCGTGTTGTTATCTGTTCCTCAACTGGTAGAGTCAAATACAGCAAAAAGGTGGAACAAACCCTGAGCAGACTCCCCAGAGTTAGGCTGCTAAGAAGCATGTCCATCCATCTTCTGGGAAGCTTTCTGTGTCTGGTCACCTCTGCCAGTTTACACACAGTGCTGCTCTGTCATTGTAACTTAGCATAGTAACTTAAAGATAAAATGCATTTACCAACTTTTGGTATTTTTTTTCCGTATCTTTATATAGACATGATATTAAAGAAAAATATCCTGTGTTTAGCAAGCAGGTTTTCATCCCTATCTTGGCTGTACTGTGATGGCTCTTACAATCCTTCAACCACTTATGGCAGGTTTCAGACCACCTCGTCATGTTCCAAGGTACTCACAACTAACGCATTAAGTTACAGCCACAGGAATTAAATATGCCTCTTTGTATAAAAACTCTTTTTACACCGAAAATACATCTTTAAAGTAGGTAATAATGTTGGGTTTTTTCCCCCCAAACTGTGTAATCAGTAAAATACTTTTCATTGTTTTGTAGGAGGCAGTTGTTTAACTGGTTTCACTGGAGTACTGGTACCACAGCTAGAATACTAGCTGGTGAGTAGAAGTAATAGTTTCAACTCCCTTTTAAATGATTTAGAGGAACTTTTAAAATTGTCTGGGCTATTGCTCATCTCAAATAACTATGGACATCCAGTCCTAATGTCTCTGAAGATTCTTTTTCTTGATGGCCATCTTGTGTGTGAGTTTTAAGTGGCCATCAGGTACATCAGGTTTAGGGAGAAAAAGTGACTGTGTAAAACCGACGATGGTTGAAAAATCTGAGAGATCACTGTAATGAGGAACTGTGCTTAAGTAATTTATGTTTACAGAATGTTTGTGGATAGTCTTCTTGCAGTAACACAATTCAATGTTTTTTAATGGTAGAGGGGTAATTTACAGAACCAGAAGCTGGGCTTAATTCTATAAACAGTGACATATTTCCACAAGCAGCATAAAGCACAAATGTTGCTGTGGCTGTTTTTGTTGGTAGAGTTACAAATACTAGTTTTTGTTACTGGAATGTGATAGAGCACTGAGCAGGATGAAAGACACCTTGTTCTTTTCACTTTCTCCCTGTTTTCCCCTCAGTACTGCCAAAAAACCCCAAAACAAAACAACTTCTAGCTGTCTGCCCAAAAAAAAAAACCCAAACAACTTTTAGCTGCATTGGCTCCTATAACACCATTCCCCAGGCGGGCCTAGGCAGTTCATGGGAAATCTGTTGCCAAAGGGGTTGAGAGTATTTTTAAAATTTCCCTGACACAACTCTTGGTGTCTTTTTTACTTACTAGTGGTGACTATGTTCTTGGGAATGGATCTACCAACACTTGACCTACCAGACCCATGGGACACCTATACAATGATTGGGTTTGTAGCTTGGCATGTCAGTATTGATGTTGTTCTGGAAATACACAGCTACCGTCTTGTACGTAAAGGTACAAACCAAATACAGTTATTATTACCTTGCTTGCTGAGAATTGTGCAAAAAATCTGTGGACTGAATTTCAGAAGGTGGTGTTTGGCCTCTAGCTTGGAAGCTGAAGGGTAATAACTCCTGAGCCATAATGTCATGTCTTCCATAAATATTAGTAGTGGATAAACCTGTTTCCAAGACCCAAATTTCAAGACCCAAAATTATTTTTCTGCCATTTAATACAGTAGCACTTTATTTCTCAAGTCACAGTTCATATGGGCAGATTGAAATCTGTATTTTCTAAGAATCTGTCACCGTAATTTTTCTAGGATTTTGATATCAAGTATCAAAAGCACTAGATGTGCCTGTGTAATCTCCAGGCTTCCAAGATCAGTTCTCTTAAAACCGCACCCAATTAGCCATATGCTTCTTGCCCTTCAGCCTACCAAGTAGGTAAAGGCGGGGTTAATTTATGCAGATTTAGTCTGCATTTCATAGTGACAAATTGCTAGTATGACTGGCTATTGTTGCATGAGAAAAATGATCAGAAACTTGCACACAAACACTCATAATTTTGAGTAAACAAGGGAACGAAGGCGAAATTCTGACTCCACGATGCGTAGTGAAGAGACTGGAAGTAACTTCATTAATTCTTAGTTTTACTGGATAGCGTCACTGGTAAGAAATGACTGCACATGTAAATGAGCTATGTTTGAGACATCTGCAGAACTGAAGATGCATGATTAATTAATGTGAAGTGACACATGGAGAAGGAGTCATTATGAGAATTTAAAATTGCCTGTAGTAATTACTTCCTAGAAACAGAGAAATGAAACCGCAACGTTTGAACAGCGAATGTTCTTATATTGACTAACTGGAAAAAGATTTTATAAAAATCTAGTTATCTTAAAATGAAAATGAAAAGGTCTTGAATCAAACAAATGTTTTGTCAGCTCTGAATGCAGTGTTTTGATTATTCACTCTAGTGAAAGAGACCAAAATATTTTTCCTCTTTTATATCCAAAAGTCATTTTCTTTAGGCCATCTCCAGAATAATTTTTCAGTTTTGCTGTGAACATGAGAGTACAGTCCATGAAATGTCAAATGAGACATCCAAGTGCTTCTCAAATTTGATGCTGTACAAGACTTAGTCACAGAATCAAGACTTCTGCAGTACAAAAATAAAACCCCCTGTCCTCTTCAGAGCAGATTTAACTTTTTTCTTCCCACTAACAGCTGAAGTGATCGAGGATGACAGAGTACAGATACTGCAGTCACTCACATCTGCAGAATCAGAGGTAAGTCAATAATTAGTAAAATGGGATGATTTTTAGCTTAACCCAATAAAAAGATTCACATTCTGTGGCTTTTCTTTCCCTTCTCTTGCAGGGTCGTCTGTTTAAACAGATTGTGCTAACTGTCTATGTCTGTGGAAATATATTATTCCTCACTGCCTTCCTGGCAGCAATCAACCAAATATGAAAAGTCATTGAGAACCTTCTGATGAAATACTTTGCAGTTAAAAAGCCTGCAAGGAATGCTTTCTGTTAGAACTTTTCCCTCAACACCACCCTGAAGATGTAATTGAAGAACAATAGCACATCTGTGTCATGCTCAGTGTTAGGGAGAACATGAGTTCAAACCTATACAAAGATGCTGCAGTCCTACAAAAGCTGTCTTCTGAGGGGACTTTTAATGGGAGTTGTTGAATGAGTAAAGAATGAAGTGTCTATTTTTTAAGTGCAGTAATTATCTTGATTGAAGCTTAAGATGACTGATGTGCTGAAAATGCTCTTTTGATAGTTATCTAAACCTCTTGTGAATATTTGGGAAAATTGGGAAGATTGATCTAGAATGTGTCGCATCTGTTTGCTTTACTGTGTTCTGGTGGCATGTGATATGAAAACTTCCTGCTTGTGACAGTTTTAAGGGCTAAAAAACCCCAAGAACTTAGTGAAAATCTGTTACAAATGCAGATTAATGCATTAGCTAAATGCTGCTGTCTTTGCACTTAAATGCAAAAAAATATTCCCTCTGCTCTAGGAGCACTACAGTTACACAAGCATATTGTGAACTTCAGTCTTTAAGTAAAAGCAACATTTGCCTCACTCAAAGAACTGTTCTGTACCAGCCTCTGAGTGAGTGTTTCTAAACCATAAAGGAAGAACATGTTCACACAGAAGCACATTATACACAGTAGTGCTTACCTGAAACTTAAGAACCCGTGTGTATGGATTTGTGTTTTACTGTCTGTGGTTGCTTGTGGCTTCTGAATTACTTTTCTGTGTGATTTGCCACTTAATGCTTAAATGAAAATGAAAGTATTTGACCAAGAATGTTGCAGTTGCATTTTCACTATTAAGCAAAATATAGATTTGGAGTTGGTTTGACTCCAGGAAAAGTAGCTTCTGTTCACCTGAAGCAAGTCCTTTGAGCTGCCATTTCTAGGAGACAGACCTGTCTTCATAAGCATATGGGAATGTGTTATTTTAGTTAACAAGATTTATCTAAATATATGAATTAAATACAGGGAATATAAAGAGTATGTTTAACTTTTTTTTGATTTGTGGTTTTCCTGAGTCTGGGAGGACTCTTGAAATGGCATCATAGAAAGTAACCCTTAATATCCCATGCAGTGCAGTGCTTTGCATCTGTTATTTTGCAGCTCTGAAGTGTTTATTCCACACTTCGTCATTTTTGATACTGGAAAGTATTGACTTTTAGTTGTAGTGCTTCAAAATATGACTTCAGCCCAGGGTTACTAAGCTAGCTTGGAATACAGGTATTGGAGTATTGGGTAGAATAGTAAATAGTGAGATCTGATATGGCAGAATGTTACAGTATCATCTCTCTTCTGACTGCTGGCCAGCTCTGAAATACTCCTACATATGGGTCATGTCGTGTTTCTCTCCATTTACTGAACTTGTCTCTTCTTGCATCTCCCCAAATGCACAGGGCAGCCTGATGCAGGGACAGGTTGTATTCAGAAAGCTACAACTTTGTTTATAGTCAGTGATCTTTTTGGCTTGTGCAAGTAATTGCTTTAACCATAAGGGCGTTATTGGAGCTGGTATTAATCCCTTCATCAGTGGCAGATGGAAAGTTGAGTGTAAATTGAATTGTCCCCCTTCCTTGTGGGAGCTGGACAAGTCGTGCAGACTGGGAAAGGGGGGGACCATAAAGAAATATGATAACCCAGGCTGAAGGGCAAGAAGCATATGGCTAATTGGGTGGGGTTTTAAGAGAACTGATCTTGGAAGCCTGGAGATTACACAGGCACATCTAGTGCTGAAGTTTCGAGGACACTTTCATATTCCATGAGTTTATAGAACAAATTCTCTCAGCCTAGACACAGTGGATGGCTTTTAAAATTAAAGTCAGTGCTGGATTATTTCTATTATAGCATTGTTTCATTTGCATGTGACAATGAAGACAGGCTTTTTAAAACAGAAATGTCAATATCTTAATAGAAGTTTACCTCTTTTAGTGAGGTGAAAATACTATCAAAATAAAATTGTCTTGCCTAGCAGTGACATTGTTTTGTTTGTAGATTTTGTTTTATGAATTAAAGCTATGTAAAACCTTCCTGGAGAAACTCTTATTGAGATTGAATATTAAAATATTTTCTTTCTAGTGCAGTTTCTTTTCTTTAAGAAGAAGAAAAATTATTACTGTTCCACACCTAATACAGATTTAAAATTGGGAAACTGTCAGTTGCTCTTTAGTTGACTTGTTCATTCCCAATGCTAGCAATAGTGCACAGTTTCTTATGTGAGACCTTATGTGAAGTATTGTAACCTCTTTAATGGAAAGACTCAATTTTGTGCAATGTTTGTTCACACCACCACCCACGGCCCCCTTCTCACATGACTAATAAGTGGAAGACGTGTCATTATGTTCTAGTGACTTCCAAAGTTTCTTATATAATACTGTGGAAAATAGAAGGAAAAAAAAATCTGCGGAAGTGTTTGGTATCGGTAGGAAAATAGGTGACATGTAGTTTGGTTCTGGAGGTGACTGTGGCTGATGTGTGGGTCTGCCGGTTTTTAATTTTTTTTTTGTTTGGGTTTTTTCTTGAATGTTAAAATACTGTGGAGAAGAATATTCTTTTTCGTTTGCTTCATAAAGGGATCCCACTTAAATCAAGAAAACTCCTTCACAAAAAGAGGCCAAGAAGATTTTAATGCTCGCTCTCACTCTTTGATCAAACTTGTGATAGAAATCAACTTAATGTTTCTTCTTGGATTCTTCTAGACAGGCAAACACTCCCAGACAAATAGAAATTTGTGATCAGTCCCACAGGTAGCTTACTATTTTGGTTTGGGTTTAGGTTATCTGTGCTTGACATAAATAAAAATCCTAAATAGCTCAAAAGCAATGGAATTGCTGCTACTTTTACTTGCAACGTTTTTTTTGCTAGCTGGACCTGTAGGCTGCAGAATGAACTAAAAAGGTGTGCTTTGTTTCTCTTCCTTACACTAAGTGCTACGTTGTATTCTGTTTTGTCAGAAATCGCAAGATGAGGTGACTTCATACTCAGTGTAATAATGTCCCTGCATTTTCTTCACCCGGGTTTGGGGGGTGAGAGGCTGCCTGCCTCTTGCTTTCCCTTGCAGTTGGTAACACTGTGTGGCGCTCTTGTTCAAATAACAGCATTTTGATTTTGCTTCAATCCGTGAGCGAGAAGTTGAGACATGTTGAGACATGAACATGACTATGTTAAATCGGGAAGTGTTCCTAGATGGACAAATCAGAAGAAATCTCAGTGTTTTTTGGTTTTTTTCTTTGAAACTTGGTCTTTAAATGCAATTCAGTTTGTACAGAAATGTTATGAAATCAGTTTTTACTTAAGTTTTTTGTGAACATTTACAGCCTGTTTTCTTTTGTCATGTGTGTAAACTGTGCTCCATATGGTATATCCTTCCCAAATATCTCAAGGTGAATGCAATAATCAAGGAAAAAAATTTTTCTGTGTTTCAATGCAGAAGTTAGTATCCCTGATTTTAGACCTCCAGTATAGACTGAAGTAAGAAAGGCTCCAAGTGAATGAAAGGATGATTGAGAAGGATGATCTGCCAGCTATTCTAAGAAATTCTGTGCTTACACCAGCCTGATCCAAACTTCTCTTAAGGGGTATATGTGTGAATGAGGTAGAAGTTGCATTTACTTACGTGGGGGAGTAGCACAGCATCATTCCCACAGAGCTTCACAAAATGCTCTGCCACCTTTTTTAGCTCACATACAAACTAATTCTCCTGGTCTTCCCTTTGCTGTGCAAACGTGACTACATATAGCAAACCACAAAAGCTGAACATGTGTGTCACACTGAACTGGGTATCTATGATAGTTATCCCAAGAAAATGATACTGCACTAAGAAGGGCTCCGGCTTTACATTTGTTCCAGGGGTACTTTTGTCTGCTGGACCTTTGAAGTTATTTGGCTTTGAACTGGAATTTTGCATGGCATCTGTACACATGCAAAAGATGATTTGCCTTGAAATTATGTTCTTGGTGATACAGGAAAGCTGAGGCTGCAGGACTCAGATAATGAGCATGCCTCCTTTCCAGAAGCACAAAACTCTTGAACACTTCGTTTTCTGTCTTTGTTCCTCCCAATTACCTATGTGATATCCATTCTGCTACATAGCTAGTGTAATAATGTGGGACAAACTGAATAGTTTCAATATCCATGAAATCAGAATTTCCATGTGGCAAAGCAGGGATCTACTGAGACAAGTATTATTTCCAGAAGTGATAGTAGTGAGTGCTTAGGGAAAGAGACTGCAGCAGTATTTCTCTTCCCAGTCAGCATCTCCTTGCTGCTTGCCAGAATCTGTGCTTAGAATGTCCTAAGCCAGAAACCGCAGCTGGAATATGAACTTTTGTGGTGAGTGGATTTTATCTATGAAGTGTACAATGAATCACTACCTAAACAAAAATAATCTATTGATGTTTTTGTGGCCCCATTTAATCAGTCACCATGAGAAAGCACTTCTTGGTTTGTTTTAAGCTTGCTTCTCTATCATTATTTAATGGTATGTATTTTGTTTTTACCTTTCTCCTCTTATCAGTTCTCTAGGCCTCTTGTGTCTTTGCCTTATTGTCTTTTCCTCTACATGACTGCTGCTGTTTTTAGCGATTTTTGCACCTCTGATAACCTTCATTACCCTTCTTTATTTGTCTCTTCAGGTGGGCTGACCAAACTCTACTCAAGTTGTAAATATGAAGTGCTGTGATACAGTTGTTTTGATTTGTTATCTTTGCCTTCCATAAGGAGTCTGAAAATCAGTTTGTTTTCATGGTTTCTGAGTATGAGGTTAATATTTTAAAGGACTATTTAAAATAATTCCAAGGTCTTCTGCTTCCTAGCTGAGACCTGTAACTTCAAATTTAGTTTTATTTCTTATTTTTACATTACTTTTTATGTAATGATGGGGAATTTTGCCATATATTTACTATGCTTTTATTAATGTGAATAATTAGGCTCATGCTCCGTTCTTTTAAACTACTTTCACTAATATGTTGGCAGCAGTTTTTTTGCACCTTTTTCTGGATTTTTAAAGTTTAATAGCACAGATAATTGTGGAAGGTAGATTAGATGAGGTTTTATAGCAAGCTGCTTCTTTTAAAAAAACTACTTGTGACTACTTCAGATAGATTTACTACTCTCACTTTTTCGTGTGTCCTGTTAAGGAACTTTGAGAAGATGTAAAAGTTTAAAAAAAAAAAAAAAAAAAAAAAAAAAAAAAAAAAAAAAAGGTGAGAATATGTGCTGTCAGAACAAGTAAATACCAGGAGAAACAAAAGGGAAAAACCCTACATTATTAAAAAACAACCAATCAAAAAACAAAACGTCCAACAAAATCCCAAACCAAAACAAAACACCAGGATGAACACAGAGAAAGTGTAACATAGTTAAATTTATTCGTTCTTACCTACTATTCCATTCTCTAGGTAACCATCTCTGACAAGTCCTAACATCTGAAATTATTACCCCTTTCAAACTGGGAGCCACCAAGAGCTTAGAGGCTCCAGGTCATTGTGCCTCAGTATGAGGTAGAAGCTTCAGTTTCCTGCTTCGAAACGAGGAAGGTCAGCAAAAAAAGTTAGATGTGTTTTGCTGGTGTATAATTCGAGTCAGCTATGACAGAATAACACAACCTGAGCTTTATCTGTTTAATAATTCAAACCAGGCTAAGACCTAGGAAAATAAAGCTATCATACTGATTTGAATATAAGGCTATAGTGCTGTGAGGCACTTCCCCTTCCCCTAAGTACTATGTGCTGGAAAAATCTGACTTGCATGTGGTATTTCTAGATGTACCTTATGGCTGGTTTTAGGGCCATTTGTTCTTCTCTTCTGTGGAAAAATGAACTTGTTCCTTGGTGCAGGCCTGGGACCTTGCTGGGGAGCTGTGCTCAGCAGTTGCTACACCTGGAACAGACCTGTTTGCAGCTGCAGGACAAGCCACTGGCAACTCAGTGTTTCTGAGAGTCTTGCATTCCTGGGAGTCTTGCATTTATTTCATCTTCTTGACAGCTGAAGTCTGTATATTAAGCAGTTCTGGTTGTGTGTGGTGGTTTTTTTTGGTTTTTTTTTTGGGTTTTTTTTGGGGTTTTTTTTTTTGGCTTTTTTTTTGTTTGTTTGGTTTTTTTTGTTTTCTTTTTTGTTTTGTTTTTTGGTTTTTTTGTTTTTTTTTTTATTTTTTTTATTTGTTTGTTTTGTTTTTGGGGTCTTTTTCAGTTTTTTTGTTTGTTTGCTTGTTTTTCTAATGGACAGGAACTGCCTGTCTGGCATCCAATTCCCTGGAAAAGCAGGGCTTTCTGTACCAAGCTGGGAGGTGAGACCATGCTGTGAAGGTCAGGCTGTTTGCAGCATTATGCGCAGGGTTGTTCTGCAAGGTTATGGGTGGGCAGCATTTATGTGGTATGGGGAAGTGAGCAGGGTCTGAGAATGGCTATATTGTCACACATAAAATAAAAAGGTAGATGGACCGTGGAGTTCTAAAAGGTGGTAAAACGCTTAAGTTTTTAACTACTTTTTTCTGTCACTTAAAAATGAATGCTTTCAATTTTGGCCAAGTCGTTAAAATTGGAAATGAGCTTATATTTCTTCCTGCTCCTGTCTCTAATTTTAGTTTTTTATTAACTAATGTCTTTACCGGAAAAATGCTGGGGCGGCATTTTCAATCAAACTCGGGTAGGCTGGCACACTGTGTAGTGGAACAATGTCCTGTGAAGTTCTGTGGAGATGGGTGTTTATCTGCTCTGTGTATATAGCAACAAGGCATTCCTGATTGTGGGAACAGGTACTCACATGTCTTCATACTTGGATGTACATTGTGCTTATGGTCTTAGGTAACTTTCCACTGCTTCAACAAAATCAAGGATGTGATTTGTGTATGTGGCAGTTGGTCAAATCTGTGTCTGTCAGAGTCCATTGGATTATGCAGAGGGTAAAACAACCCAGATGCATAAAACAGGAGCAAAGCAAGCATTCTGATCCAAAAAAGCTGTGTTGAAGAAACTCTTCTTAGCTTTATTCTGCTTTGGGTAGTAAATCTTACTTCCATGTCATTATGGTAGTTAAATCACTTTTTTCCCCAACTTCGCCATTCTTATCCTCAGAGCTGAAAAAAACAAAACAAAGAGAGCCATTGCATTTTAAGAGTAATACTGCTTCTGGTGCTAAATCTCCTTATTTTGATAAATGAAGAATACACATACCTCCAGTGGTTAATCCAGCAGAATAAGCATTGTTTGAGTGTTAGGGGAAGAAATCAGTATAAGGCATTAGTTCTGGTAATTTTGCAATAAAGCAAGTTTATTAAAAAATTACTCCATTATCACTATTTGAAAATTAGCCCAGTTCTTATTGTGTTGTTTCTCTTACCTTCACTAAGACATTGCATAAAAACGTTATTGTCCTTGACTAGATGATGACAGATTAAAAGGATGTGTTAATGATTAAGCTAACTCTTTGTTTAAACTAAATTCCCCAGTGGGAGCTGTAGCTGTTTGGAAGCCTTTTTCTTTTGTGTTGGTCTTCCCAGAAAACTTTCCTCTCTTCCTGGTGTAGTGAGTCAGAGTAGGAGTTAGTCATATTCCTGATTTAAATCTGATGGAGTAATTTAGTATCTATATAAACATCAGCATGGCTATTGTCTGTAACTGAGTATTGCATGGGTTAGTTTGAAAGTGATAGTGCAGGGCAGATGATTAAATGTTAAGGTTATTTTTAGAATGGCAATATAATGCTGCTGTTTGATATGTAAGAGCTTCTCCCCACCATGCAGCTGATCTGAGAATGCAGTGGGAATAATCTCTATCTCTCTGACCTCTTAATTTGAAGAGTTACCCAAAATAGCACTGATCATTCCTTCATCCTATATATGTCTCTGTACTGAGAGATGGGGTCAAAGCAGCTGTTTACTTGATTTATGCATGTCAGCAAATGTTCAACTCCAGTTATGTTTTGAATGCTGAAGTTGTTGTGAATCAGAAGCATCTGAGTGTAACCTGATATCATAGTGCCTCAGCTTTTACAGAGACCCTGTGTACTCTTCACAGACCAAGGAATTCTCAAGGATTTGAGTTCTGGTTTTGGTTTGAGAGAACATTCAGCCTGATGCTTCACTCATAGCCAATAGTCCATATTGTCTTGCCCTGTGTGTTACAAAACCAAATAACTTTTATGAATCTCTATTGAAAAGTTGTGTTGTATGTTGCTTTCTTCAGTACAGATGAAGCTAAGTTTCTGTTGTGTTTCTTGAAGGTTACACAGCTTACAGTGCTAAGGAAACAAATGAGCTTGTATAGACCAGCGATCAACCCAAATGCTTGGACTGTCATGTCCCATGCGAGTCTGTTTCACGCTCAGTATGTTTTACTGCCTATTCAGCTTCAGTTTTTCCTTTTCTTATTTAATCACGCTATGTCTAGCATTTGTTCCCTCCCGAGGACTTTTAATTTCCATAAGGATTATTGAATCTTTAAAAACATGTATATGCTGAATCATTTGACTGAAACTTAAAGAAGAAAATAAGCTCTAATAATGCAAAACATTGCCCTAATTACAGTGTTGCCATCCTTCTCCATTTTTTTTTTTTCTAAGGGAACATACTTTGAGATATTGCCTCCCCACCAAACTCGTGGGAAAAGGAAAATTGCTCCCATATAGAAAGAGGTATGTTTGCCAGTTTGGGGGCATGCTGAAAGCTTCTAGTGCAGTCTGATATTTCTCTATATAGATTGGTACATGGAACAATTCCTCTGCCTCCTAGCTCTCCTTGGCCATCACCAACTTTTTCAGTAGTTTGCTCTCAAGTTTTGTTTCTTTCCCAAGGCAAGATTGTTACAGCAGAGATTGTCTTCTGGTCTGCCCTGTACTTCCTTGCTTCCCATTCTCTTTTGGAGTCCACAGTACCTGTTTAGTGTTGTTGCACTTACCTCCCAAAGCCTTCATTACAGAGGATTAATTTTGCTGTTATACAGTTTGTTGTTTTAGTAGTGAGTAATGAGGTACCAAAAACCAACTCTGACTCCCATCTTTTCATTGGTGTTATTTTAAGTGAACCTGCTAGGCTGGGTGTCAGTGGCTGCCTTGAAGACTGTTTATTTCCCTAACAAAAAACTCTCTGTTATACATTGTTCTGGTTTTAAGAGACTTTCCTGGTTTTGTTTCCTTTTTAGAAGTCACAGCAGGACTACAGGACTGCTTGGGGAAAACTGAGTCACTTCCTTGCTTTTTCCACTGATGAAAATATCCCTGGGAGTGGCAATAAATAGGTGGAGGGGTAAAGAGGAATATGGCTTAATTCCAGGTTCTGCTGGGCACTTAAGACACTCACCTGGAAGCAATGCTGACTGTTGGGCTGTATTTTTGAAGCAGTTGCCAAGCTGCTTTTAATTTAATTGTGACCAGTTTTTTCTTAATTGGCTATTTTGTCCTTGGTAGAATACTTTTAAGTAAATGGGTAAAACCAAATGCAGATTAACAGAACAGGTTCTCAAATGTCTTTGCTAGATAATCATAAAGAAGAGCTTTTTGGTTTTTTGGAACAACTTTCTATTCTTTAAACCTTTTACTATAAAACTTTACAGTAACAAATAGACACGTTGAGTATTATTAGAATAGAAAAAATGTTAAATAACACTGTGGACTATGTGGCCTAACAACATAGAGTGATGCAAACTCATTGTCTTTCAGATGCTATAGAAATATCTGACTCAGGTTGACAACACAATGTTAAAACTTTCCTAAACATTGTCAAGGCAAGGTTGATAATGCAGATTACAGAAAAATAGAAAGCAAAGCTGAGTATTAAATACCTTCTGATCTAGAGGAGCACTTTGGGTTATCTAGGAATTGGAATGCAAACAGGCACAAAAATATTGTGGTGAGGAGACAGTGTTAGGAAGCAATGCTGTTAGTTACCCAGTAGAAATGAAAGTAATTCTGCTAGTTGAGGTAGCATTCACGGAGCTTTTACTTGTGACTTGAAAGAAAACCACTTTTGATCTCTGAAGTGTACATTAATGGTTCTTCTGAGTTTATTTTCCCAATTTTAATATGGTAACTACTGCATTGCCGAAGATGAAATAATTCAACAGTACCAAAGTGCAAACTGGCATTTGTTAACAAACATGAGCAAAGAAATTAGTAGTTGCATATTAGTCCACGAAACAATCCAAATAGTTAAGTGAAGTAGTTGCTAGAAGATATGAATAATATCAGTTTCCTACATAAGTGAACAGCAGTGACATGATTTTCTTTTTCTATTACCTGTTAGTGATGGATCTTCTGTACCATCTCCAGATACCTGGCTGTGAAGATGGGCATGGCGTGTTGGTGAATTTAAGCATTCCTCTTGTTCTTGCAGGGAGATGGAATTTTTGTGGGGTATCTTGTTCAGGCTTTTGCCCATACTGTTCATAGGGTTTGACTGTGGGACTTCTGTGGTTTTCCTGCTTGGTGGCTGATAAACCTGGCTATAGTGGCCTATGGGATGATATGCTGGTTTCTCAGATTTGCTGTCATCTTCATCATCATCAATGATCACTAATTCTGCGTGGATAACCCCGTCATATTGTGACAACTTTTGGTTTGCTTCCTCCTCATCATCAACGCGCTGATAACCCATGAAAATCATTGTTACTGGTTCAGAGTCGTCTACGTAGCATGGTACAGCTTGGACAATGCTGTACTGAGAGTCATCTTCATCTTTAGGTGCAGTGGATATTTTTTTAGGATGGCAAGGACTTAAACTTGTCTCATTACATCTTTCTCTTGTATTCTGGGAAGGTTTTAATTCCTCGTGTGAAGATTTTCTCTCTTCGTTACGGATCACCCTGTTCTCAGGGTTACTGTGCACTTCCATCTCTGTATGGGAAAACACTGGAGAGGAGGGAGACTTTGGATGTATTACCTTTGGAAGCTCAAGCCCATTCTCTTTATGTTGCTGCTTCAAGGGTTGTGTTTTGGAGGAGAATTCTGTCTGATGGTTGCTAAATCCATTCATCTCTCTTCTGTATGTGTCTTCTAGTTTTGGTCCAGGAACTAATTTCTCTTTCTGAGGAGTAACTGGCCGACAAAATTTGTTTGCAAACACAGGCTCATGATACTCTGTAGGAGACTGGGAATTTTTTTCATTTGCCTGTCGTAGCAGGTCCTCCACCTCAACAGGACCAAGTTTATCCATGTCATTTTGTGTTGTGCTGCCATTTGAGGGCACTGCATAGACTGACTTCCTGCCATCATCATAGACTTTAATTCCTGTCTCTTTAAACTCCTTTGAGGGAAGAGGTATCGTTGACAACACTGTGTTTTCTCCTGTCTTCATGTCTTTTTCAACTTTAATTTCCATGGCAAACAATGCTGTTGAAAGAAACCAGTTCTCAAAATGATAATACAGCAGCTGCAAGCAATATTGTAGTTTTCTGACAGTGATAGAAAATGACTGTCAGAATAAATTAATATGGGAAATTATCATATGCATAACAAGTATATTCCCTTCTCATTCTGAATGCCCCTTCCATTCTATCAGAATTTGAATTTTTGATTTCGAAAAAAATGGTTTCATTTGGATCTAATTCTGTGAGAGGAAAAAAACTTTTAGGGAGCCAGTTTTCATTATATGATTGACTGAGAGACACATTTAAACTTGACCCCTGATAATGTGCTGTAGGCAATACCAGTTGAGAGAGCTTGACATGCTACAAAATGAGAGCCTTTGGCACTCACAGAGTTAGGTGGCTTTGCAGTAGTTTGGAAATAACCAGACTACTGCTGGCTGCTTGGTAGGTGTAGGTGTGGGTAGAAAATATGAAATGTGTGATATGAAGGGAGAGACTACTTGAAGCTATGGCAAGTAGAGAAACAAAGTGCTGGAAAGAAATGTTAATGTTGAAACCTGATCCTCATTCTCCACAGCACATACCTTGTACCAGTGCCCCACCTCAGTTCTGGTGACCTCACTGATAAGATAAAACAGCTTAAATGAGAAGAACGTGATCTGGTATCTGTAATGTTTATTCTTCCCTTTAAAGTGTGTTGGATTCAGTCTTTGAATCCTTTGTATCAGGACCCTTTGGAGTTCCTAGTAAGCAGTACCTTTTCTCTTTTCTTCATCATCATTGGCAGCATGTGCTGTACTTTTCAGTACAGAAGGCCTGAAATCCTTGGGCAGGTCAGGTATGCTGTTGTATATGTAGTCTGCTGCCTCTGAATAAAAAAGATCCACAAAGCATTTAGTAAATTTTCATCAACTTCTACACAAACCTGTTTAAAAATATTTTTTGATGATAACATACCTTTTGCAACTCCTACTTTCTCAGTCTTCACAGACTAGGGAAGAGAACCATTAAAAAGAAATGTGATTAGTTGGCTTTAAGATGTTACCAGGCAGTGCTTTGTTTTACCTGATAGCTTTACATTTTTTTGTCTGTGGCTTCATACTGAGAAGGGACTGAAAGTGGAAGTGGAACCTTCTCATTTGGAGTGTGGCAAGAGAGAAAGGGGAGATTTTAATTTTTTTTTTTTTTTTTTTTTTTGCCAGTACATTACAAAGTCATACAGGAAAGGACAATAATCAGTGACACAGCCTCACACTGTGGCTCAACCCAGTTGGCTTCAAAGATTTTTTCCATTGTGTTTGTTCCTGCATATCTTCAAAGAGAGAGAGAGTGTGTGTGTGTGTGTGTGTGTGTGTGTGTGTGTGTGTGTAAGAACAGGAGAACTGAAGTTTAGTTTTATTACTATTTTTAAATGTTTTGAGATGATTTTCAAATACGAAAATGACCTTTCTCAAAAGACTAATAACTGGTATTAAGTTGCACTTCACTATAATCTCTCAGAGGGACTTGGGGGAAAGCATGACACAGTTTAGCCAAGCACACCACCTAAAGGAGTATGGATGCATCAGCCTCTGTACTCACTTTCTTCCTGTTACATCTGTCTCTGGCTAAGATGTAAAACTGCTGGTTGGTGTCAGTGCCAGTGCTATTCTTTCAAGATGTGCTATGCATGAGCCATTACAGGAATTGCAGGAATTGCTCTTCAACCCAATGAACAAGCAAATGGAGATGTTTGGGCACTTGAATCATGTACCATATTGGCCCCTCTTGTATTTGAATTGCTGTCACTTTAGACAAAAGCTCATGACCACTCATAGCAAGTTCCCCTTTCTCTGGTTATTATGATGCAAAAGTAATGAAATCTACTTCTGGAATAATTTGACACTGACCTTTATTATATCTTCTGTTGTTTTCTCAACAGATTTTAGTTTCTTTAAAATTGCTTCTTCCTTAGCTGAGACTTCCATTTCCTCTCTTTCCAGGGCCTTGATTTCATTCTCCAGTCTGCAATCACAATTCCCTTTGATTTAATACCAGGCAGAGAATAACTTTACAAATACATTGGTAACATGGCCATTCTACTTACCCTGCTCTAATATGAAATCAGGTTATAATTTCACATGCATTGGGGAAATACTGCAAAATAGTATTTAAAAAAAAAAAAATAATTGCCAGCCTGATTTCTTCTGAGCCTACTTTGCAAACAGTGGCTGAAATTAACTTAGTTTTCAGGAGGGAATAGAGAAATATAGTCCTCCACAGCATTTCAACATCTCATAGCATGTTTTTTTTTTCCTATGTTGTCTCAAGAAACATGATTACTTCATTGTAATTAAGATGTAATGAATTAATTACTCTTAGTTTTGTATGTGTATTTACATACGAGATAAAATGAAGCAAGCTTTTGTTGTAAGAAAGAAGGATGTTCTTGTAATTGGCAATATTTAAAGGGTACATCACCTCATACTCTTATATTTTAGTATATGTAGACAAACTGCATTCAGGAGGATCCCCTGTGGAGCAAAGTTCTAGTCAATCTATAACTAGAAAGCACAATTCCTCTAATGGGAATCAAATTGCTTTTATATTTCTTGAGGGGTAAACTAGGTATCTTTCTTGAAAATACAAAATAATAATGGCATT